>NW_023416313.1:33270380-33475380 GCF_014108235.1 Myotis myotis
GATCCCCAGAGAACCACCCTTCTGTCTCTATTCAAGGACCACTTGCACTGGTGATTTCACAGCTCACACCTCCCTGCTGCTTGCTTAGGTGCTTAGGCTGTGCTGAAAGGTCATTAGTCCTGCACTTCTCTTTAGGGATTTAACGAGAATGGAGCAAGGGAGGCCGAGAGGTGGAACGACTCTCTCGAGTTGCATCAGGGCATATGAATGTTCACAGCTATGAGCATTTTGTTCATATAAACATTTGCCGATTACCTACTAAATGCCAAGTATAAAATAAATATTGGGAGGCAAAGATGAAGAAGACCTTGTTCATGCCTTCCAGGAGCTCCCGGGCTAGTAGGGGGACAGAGAACCGTGAATGCTCCAATAAAGTGTGCCCTGTGCCCTGAGAGGGACTCACCTGTTATTCTTGGTGCCAAGGTCAGGTTAAGAAGGGAAGTAATATGAGCTGGGATCTTGAAGGGTAAGAAGTGGAGGGTGGAGGTAGAGGGAGGCGTGGCTGAGGCAAACAGAGCTAGATGAAGGCCTGCGGAGTGGGAGCTGCTGGCATGCTCAGCCGTGGTGCTGTCTGGCAGAGCAAGACTCCAGAGTGCCGGTCTTCAGGAGAGATGTCCCTGGTGGCACCTATCAATAGGCCCCATGTCTTGTGTTCAGGTCACAAGAGGGCTGGCCAGCACACTGGAGGACTTGGGAGCAGAAATGCCCAGAGTGAGTTGTTATCAGCGTTCCTATTTGTATTAAGCACTTGTTCATATGCCAAACAGTCCTCTCTGCAGCTACACACAGCAAACCTCATGTAATCCTTACAACTATCCTATGAGTTGGTGCGGTGCAAATGCACCCCACTTTATAAATGAGAAACAGGATTAGCAATTTAGTTAATGCTATCAAACTTGTAGAGCAAGTAAATCACAGGGCCAAGTTTTGAGCCCAGGTGAATATGACTTCAAATCTCATGTTCTCAACTCCCTCTCCTCCGGAAGAGGAATTGGGAGACACAGTGTAGCATTTATGAATGTGTGTGTGTGTGTGTGTGTGTGTGTGTTTGATTTTTCTCAACTTTATAACCCAAATCATATTTTGGATACTCCAGGACTCCTGCTAATGAGAATCAGGTAATTTTACCCCAAATCACACATGGGATTAATTACTTTAAGCTTAGATAGGAGCATCTCTCCTAAGAAGCAAGAAGATTAAAATTTTTAATTTAGGAAAGTGATTTAGGAACTCATCCCCGATCAGCAGTGGGGCTAGGAAGGAGACCTGGGCATTTCTTAAAGGCCCTGCCCTCTGCCAGACTCCCCCATTCCTACTCCTCTCCTAGTTTGGCGCTCTGGTCCCCAATACAAATGAACAAATGCCAATTTTTAAACAGTTGGAGCTGATTAGGACTCTGTTCAGATAAAAAACATCTTGTAAAGTTACTAGACAGAGCAAGGAACCTGATTTTGAAAGGCAAACATTATCAGAATTTCTTCATTCACCTCTGAATTAAAGGTTTTACTTTAAAATCAGGATTTTTCTTATTCTGCCAAGATCTTACATAAAGTTGTTAGTTTTGTTAAATGCAGCTATTTCAAGATAGAATGTTTTACTGAGCATAAAAGAAAGATGAGAGTTACAAAAAAATAGCCTTACTCTTTAATCTTATTTAGAAAATATTTTTAATTCATTCATTTCATTCAACACATTTTGATCAAGCACCCATGTGCTAGATTCAGGGTATAACACAAACCATGAGACCAAATGATTGCCCTTGAGGAATATGCACCCAATTGAATGAGAAACAGGGGAGCAGCCAGTTACAACCCACAGTGATAAGACCTATGAAATGTGTGAAGTCTTTAAAAAACGCAAAGGAGAGACCTTCAGTAGAAAATGGGATTGAAGAAAAATCATAGAAGGCTCCTTGGAAATGGTGAAAGCTGAGACTTGAAGGATCAAACTTCAGGGACATTAAACTCACATTTTCAAATCAATCCTCATTTAAAACCAATAAAAACCATGTTATGTGCTCTGGCACCCACCTAGACAATAAAAGCATAACAACATTGGTAACTGAAAACCGAAATCATGGCCAAACTCAATTTCAAAGCAAAGATCAAAATGAACAATCAACACAGCAGAACACACAACAAAACATACTCTCTCATATCAGCAGACAAGGAAAGCTCAAAATTAGCTCTCCTAGGATGGGAGTAACTTCAAAGTCAAACACTAGGTGGCGATCTTAGCACAGTTTGCTATCTTTGACCACTGGGAACCAGCCAGCCAGTGAAAGTTCACCCTCCAGGAAAAGCAAAATGAAACAAAGCTCTGAACACAGCTACCATGATATTGAATTTATAGGAAGGAACGATATATTTCACGGTATCGTTTCCTTGCCATGAACAATGAATTTATCTTTGTAAACAGCAAATATTTTCTTATAGTTACTCCTTCCTTACAAACGTGAGGTAGAACACTAGAGGTGCAGACTCTCTGGGCCTTTTAGCCAAGCTGTTCTGTACAGGTAGCAGTTCCCCCAGATGATTCAAGGGTCTCTAGGCAACCTTGACCCATCACTCAATTTCATAGTCTCCGGGGAGCAGTTTGCAACTTGGTAGAAGTTGTTAGAAAAATTTTAACACCCAAATCACCAAGGTTGGGCCTTAATACGGAATGCCTACCTCCCCTTCCACTAAGTAGGAAAGGCTATGTTAGAGGATTAGCAGATACTATGCAAAGCATGTTAAGCTCCCTGAATTAAAGGAATTATGAGAATACCAGATATTAGCAATAAGTTTCAAAGATGACAAAAGATAAGGGAAACCTAACTTCATAAAGCCATTCTCATAAGATAGAAAGAATTTGATATTGAATTTGAAATGGCAATAAGAAAAGAAGAAGAAAAGGAAATAATGGCAACTGGAAGTATTTTAGGCAAACAGGTAAATTACAGGGGAGAGGAGTGTAGATCTCATTAATTGTATGTAAAAAAAAAAATGGGGAAAAAATGTTTAAGGTTGCAAATTAGAAGCCAGCTGATACAAGACACGGGATAGAGAACAGAAAAAGAGGACATGATTTACTCCTGATACTGTTTTAGGCAAGCAGATCAATTATATCTGCTCTCCAAACATCGGTCTGAGAACCAGTCCTGATTCAGGACGAGGTTTCCACTGTTCTGTGATGAAAAAGTGGAAAGAAGGGCCCAATAAATTATTTTTCAAACAGCTAAATATGTTGAATTGAAGAATTTACTTTTATTCTTAGATTAGATCTTGCTTACTTTTCTGAAAAGCCTTCCTTCTTTGAAGTGGTCACCATAGAGCTGTTTATGTTACTTTGTTCTGTTTTGCTGTTAGTTCTAATTCTAAGTTGGCACCGTGATGTGGGTCCTGAAACATACTTTTGGAAGTGTTCCTGGTCTGAGAGATCCCGAAGTCTGAGAACCGCTGCGTCAACAACCCACTTAAAAGAGAAACGGGCAGCCAGGTGCTATTCACTGATTTATTCAACAAATACTTGGTGAGTCCCTCCCATGGGGCAGGCACTGTATTTGGGCTGCTGGGGGTGAGCCCTGAGCAAAGCTGACGTGGTTCCACCTAGGACATCCTTGATGCCACTTTGCAGGGGTAGAGGAGGTGGTAAAAATGGAGGGCAGGTCATATTAAGGATGATGGCATAGAAGTCTTGTAATTTGCACATGGGATCGTTTAAAATATCTTATGAAAAATTTAGCCTTACATTTCTTAAAAGCCAGCTTGGGATGACCAGTGTGTTTCTCTGCTGTAAGAGTTGAGTAAGTGAATGTCTGTTACCATTGAATTGATTTAAAAGCATGTATCCATCTCCCTTCTGATAGTTGCCAGGCTCTGTGTCCAGGGCACTGGGCCCGCTCTCTATACAGTACGCCACACCTGGACTCCCTCTACAGGCAGAGCCCCTGAGGGCCACGTAATGAATACCTGTACCTACCCTCAGAGGTAGCCTCAGAAGGTCTAGGCATGGACAAGATATTTCTCACCCACTAGGGACGGAGGAAGACTGCTTACAGGATCCATGGGTGCTGCCCTTTCCGATGTGTATAGGGTCCCTGAAGGGTCAGTGGTCGCCTTGCTTCCCAGTGTGACATTTTGAGATTCTGGAGATCATTGGGTTACATTTGGAGCTCAACCCAGCTACACTCTGGGCCTCCAGTCCTCGATGGTCAAATCAACGGGAGGATTTTGGACAGGGAAGATTGATAAAACCTGACAGAACTTGCACTGGTTTCCATGGCAACCTACTGAGCACTTCCTGGCCCTGAACAACCAGAAACGTGGATAATTAAAATAAATTATTACGCGACGGCTCAACCTAGATATGGGAACTTGAGTTAAGAAACATTGTGAAGCCTCTGCCTCTGGAAGAAACATGATAATTGGAGAGACGCAAGGAGAAATGGAGGTTTGGGAGTAATACCCAGGCGTGGGTTTGCTACAGGAAGCTCAAAACATAGAGACGGGCCGTAAGTGTGCACACAGAGAGAATTGTTCCAGTGCCTTCCTTAGGAGACCTTCATGTCCTTTAGGGAAGCGTTTCAGTACATGTGCAACCTTATTGATTCTTTTACAGCGACTTAGTTCTAACTACGCACCTCTGGGCCTTCCTTTCCATTTTAAATTCACTTTGAATTGTTGGTTCTACAACATACCCTTCCACCTATTGGCCAAACTGGCCAATTTGGGTCCCATTGAACCAGTGCGGGCTGGAAGCAGCCGCGAATAGAGTGCCCTCGCTGCTGCTCAGCATCCCCAGGCTTGTTCTAGACCAGTGGTGGCGAACCTATGACACACGTGTCAGAGGTGACACTCAAACTCATTTTTTTGGTTGATTTTTCTTTGTTAAATGGCATTTAAATATATAAAATAAATATCAAAAATATACATCTTTGTTTTACTATGGTTGCAAATATCAAACAATTTCTATATGTGACACGGCACCAGAATTAAGTTAGGGTTTTTGAAAATGCTGACACACCAAACTCAAAAGGTTCGCCATCACTGTTCTAGAGGTGTCTCTCCTGCCTCCCTCCACACCTTCGTCAGGTCCCATGGGTCAACCCTGTACCCCTCCCTATTCCCAGCCGAGCAGGAGCTGCGCTGCTTCTAGCACCTGACTGGGTCAATAGGGTGCTCAGACTGTGCCCATCTACCTCTGGCCTGGTCTCCACACTCTCCTGGCTGGATGCTTCCATGAATGGATCTGCCCCCAAACACCTCCCTTTCCATTATTTCTTCAACAAGCCACTTCCTAGAGGCCAGCCTTCTATGGTGGGCCCTCTTTCAGGACCACCCTTAACACAGCCTCACCAGACACTAACTAGCCCAGCAGGAGGGCCTGGATAAGCCACCATCCACTCCGATTCCTTCCTGCCTGCCTTCCTCCCTCTCTTCTTTAGTAAATTCAATGTTAGATCTCAAATAGAAATCCTCAGTTCATCATGCACCATCACTGTTATTCAATGTGAGGCTCCTTTCAGGTATGTATGCACATGTTTTCATATTTCTTATAAAACCAATATTGGTGTCTTGTACTCAGGTATTTTCAATGTACACACATTGCATCGCACCACATATCTCATTCTCTTTCCCAAGTTTTTCACTCAGCATTCCGCTTCCGAGGTCTCTTCATGTTGCTATGCATATATTGTCTTGGTTAACCACTCTATAGTACTCCCTCGTGTATATCCTCAACAAATACTTCTCCATTCTCCAGTAAGGGCCTCCCTATAAAACAGTGGACATCTTCATATATATCTCCATATGAACCTGTTCAAGCTTTCTCTGAGGCAGGCACCCAGATATCCTGCCCACAACAAAGCTCTGGATTCCCCAGCAGGATGGCTGAATCATGGGATATACTGGTTTTTAATTTGACCCAAAGGGGCAGTGCATCCAGCTGACTGTGCCAGTCCACAATCTCCCCAGGAGGGCATGAGGATCTTTATAGCTCTACTCTGCGCAACAGTCAGCATGAGCTTTAGCTTTGTCATTTGTGCTAATCTGGCGTGTGTGAAGCGATCATTTTTGTTATAATTTGCATATTTGGTAAACCTCTTCATCGGCTTGATGTTACAGTATTTTATGTTTCTTCTTATGACATATTCTTTTCCTTCGGTTATATTTCTATTGGAATCCCTTCCCCCGACCCCCATCCATTCACTGTTACTTTTATCCATGATTATTTTCATTGAATAGAAAACTTCTTTGTGATGTTGTCAAATCCATTGATTTTTGCCTTATGCTTTGTACTTTGGCAGTTTTGTTTAAGAAGCTCATCTTCACATCTCAGTCGCAAAAATATTCTCCTAAATATTGTTTATTAACTTCGTGTCTTTAACCACCCCCTATATTTAGGTCTTCATCCAGCTACAGTCCACTCACCTGTGCAGTGTTAGGCAGGAATACAGTCTTCTCTCTGAGCCCCAGTGTGCTTCACTGTTCTGTTTGTTCTTTCATCAGAACTGTGCTGACTTTATGACTATGACTTGGTGGTAGAGCAAGTTCCCCACCCTCCACCTTTTCCTCTCTTTTTCACAGTTGACTTGACTTGGTTACTCATGGATCATTAAACTTCCTTATCAAATTTACAGAAAACTATTGAGCTTCTAAAAAGACAATCTAGCTGGAATTTTGTTGAGATTGCATGAATTTATAGTTCCTTTGCAAAGAACTGACATCCTTTATTATATTGTCATCCCATCCAAGAGCTTGGAGTCACTCTTCATTTATTCATATCTTATTTATACCCCTTAATAGAGTTTCATATTTTCTCCACTGAGATATTAAGTAGTCAGTTCTAAATCAAATTGTTTCAATTATTTTGCTGTATAATACTTTTAAATTTCTGTAAGTCTAGTCCCCTTTGTTATTTTCTTTTTTCTCTTCAGAATGTTCCTAGCTTCTCTTTAAAAAAAAAAAAAAGAAGAAGAAGCTTATTTAGTCATAGATAACCTCCACCCAGAAAAGTACATTAAATTTTATTTTTATAGCTTGCTCAATACTCATAGAATGAATATTACCTACACAGCACACCAAAGAGATTATTACATGTTTTTTTTTATAAATTAGTCCTTAGATACTTCATAGTTTTTCTTTTGATTGTGAAGAGTCTTCTATTTTTTAAAACTCTAGTAAATAGTTGTTACTGATGTAGAGAAACGCTACTGATGTTTACAACTTGTATCTGGCAACCTTGCTAAACACATTTGTTCTACTAGTTGGTTGATTATTCTATTGTTTCTATATAGATGATCTTGTCCATTGCAAATGATAATGATAACAATTTATTTTCCCTTTAAATCCTTTTGCCTCTTATTTTATTTTTCTTCTTACAGTGCAGTTGCCTGGGACCGCCAATATTAAGTTAAACTGTGGCAGTGGTAGTGAGAATCCTGTCTTGTTCCTAATCTTAGATGGAATTCTTCCAGAAATTCTCCTTCAAACATAATGTTTGCTGCAGGCATTTGGCATATGACCTTTATAAAATGAGGATATTTCCTTCCAGATCTGGTTTTCTAAGAGTTTATATTTTTTCATTATAAATAGTTATTAAATTTTATCAAGTGCTTTCTCTGGCTGTATTGCAACAATAATGTAGTTTTTCTCTCTTAGTCTATTTATATGGTGAGTTACTTTGATTTTCTGATGTTGAATTACCTTTGCGTTTTTGGAGGTAAAACTTTCTTAATGGTGTGTTATTGTCATAATAATGGTGATGATAATTATGATAATTGATAGAGTTATATTTGCCTCACTAATATTTTTTAAGAATTAATTTTTTAGAGCAGTATTAGATTCACAGCAAAATTTAGCAGAAAATACGTTTTCATATATGCCCTTCCTCCACACAAGGAATAGCTTCCCTCATTATCAACATCCCCACCAGAGTGGTACATTTGTTACAACTGATAAGCCTACCCTGACACATCATTATTACCCCAAATCCATAGTTTACATTATTGTTCACTCTTGGTGTTGTGCATTCTATTAGTTTGGATAGATGTATAATGGCTTATGTCCATCATTATAATATCTACTAGAGGCCCAGTGTACAAAAATGTGTGCACTCAGGGCAGATGGGTCCCTCAACCTGGCCTGTGCCCTCTCGCAGTCTGGGATCCCTCAGGGGATGTCCACCTGCTGGCTTAGGACTGCTTCCCGGGAGATCGGGCCTAAGATGGCAGTCAGACATCCCTCTGGCAGCCTGGGAGCCCTCGGGGGATGTCCACTTGCCAGTGGGGAGCAGGCCTAAGCTGCAGTCAGACATCCTTAGCGCTGCTGAGGAGGCAGGAGAGGCTCCCGCCACCACCGCTGTGCTGGCAGCCATCAGCCTGGCTTGTGGCTGAGCAGAGCTCCCCCTGTGGGAGCGCACTGACCACCAGGGGGCAGCTCCTGCATTGAGCGTCTGCCCCCTGGTGGTCAGTGTGTGTCATGGTGACCAGCCATTCCCATTCGTTCTGCTTTTAGGGTCAGTTTGCATATTACCCTTTTATTATATAGGACTCCTGGCCTGGTGCACGAAATTCGTGCACGGGAGGAGGGTGTCCCTCAGCCCAGCCTGCACCCTCTCCAATCTCAGACCCTTTGGGGGATGTCGACTGCTGGTTTAGGCCTGATCTCAGGATGTCCGACTGCCGGGATCGGGCCTAAACTGGCAGTTGGACATCCCTTTCACAATCCTGGACCCCTGTCTCCTAACCACTCACCTGCGTGCCTGCCTGATTGCCCCTAACTGCTTCAGCCTGCCAGCCTGATCACCCCTTAACAGCTCCCCTGCTGGCCTGAATGACGCCTAACTACTCCCCTGCCAGCCTGATCATCCCCAACTGCCCTCCCCTCCTGGCCAGATCACCCCCAAGGCTTTTATTAGTATAGATATGACCCTTCACAGAAAATTTCACTAACCCTGCTTTCCAATAAGGGATTGATGATTGAATCATTGGGGCCAGGCACCAAGATTTACTTTCTTTGAATTTTGGAGGGAATAATTATCTTGTCTTTAAATCACCCTGAACATCAAATGAGATAATGACTTAGAAAAGCATAAAAGCACCATATAAAGACAACTGTCTTTTTCATATACTGAAAAGACAATCAAGTGGTAAAATGAAAAACACTATTTTTATTCTCTCCCTTCTTTCCTTTACAGCCTTTATTTAAACTTTGAAATTTAGAAAAATTTCACTCCTATTTTCATTTCTTTACATTCAATATTATTTTGTATTAGTTTCAGATTTATTAGTTACAGAATAGTGGTTAGGCAATCATATACTTTACAAAGTGTTCCCTGATATTTCCAGTACCCACCTGGCTTCATACCATCATTACAACACTATTGACTCTATTCTCTATTTTTTTTAAAATATATTTTTATTGATTTTTTACAGAGAGGAAGGGAGAGAGATAGAGCTAGAAACATCGATGAGAGAGAAACATTGATCAGCTGCCTCCTGCACATCTCCTACTGGGGATGTGCCTGCAACCCAGGTACATGCCCTTGACTGGAATCGAACCTGGGACCTTTCAGTCCGCAGGCCGACGCTCTATCCACTGAGCCAAACCAGTTTCGGTGACTCTATTCTCTATTTAAGTGACAATAGGTTTACAGGTTCCTTCCAATCTTTCTTTTGTGTTGCCCACCCTTCCTTTTCTTTCTCATGTCTTCCCTCATTTTCTTTATATTGTATCTCAATTGGCCTGCAAAGCTCAGTGAAGGCACTGGGACACGCTTAACACATTTTACAGAGCAGGAAACTGAGGCCAATTCCAGTTGGCTATGGAACTGGACTCCTCACGCAGGGAGCCCTCACAGCCATGCTCTCCACCTTTCCTAAGGGACAGCCACAGGGCAAACAGAACAAACCTCCCCGTGAGGCTTCCAAGCCTCATTCTCAAGCACCTCTTCATCATGGATGCTCCACATTCTTTCCTCTCCCCCACCCCACCCCATTCTTTACTGCCCCCTCCTTTCTGGGGAGCAGGTGGTAGGCTTGCACTCACTGTGCAGGTGTGCACCCCCATGGGGTGGGGCAAGAACTGGGGGCGGGCGAGAACTGGGGGCAGGGCAGGCGCAGGCTTGTGTTTGGGCCAAGGCGGGAGCAGGAGTCCTGGCCTCTCAAGTGTGCAGGCCGCGGGGAGGCCTGGTCAGCGCCGGGAGCTTCACCAAACCGCCGCAGTGGGGTACCCAGCAGTGCGGTGCTCCTCCACTGAGGTGGCGCTGCCCCCCCACCCCCGCCTCAGGGCTGCAAGTCCGTGCCCCTCCGCCCGGAGGTCCTTCCACACCTGCAGTCATCGCCTCTTGTTTCCCACCTATTGGGGCCAATACCGAACCTCACTCTCCTCGGGCGAGGCACATATCTGCCCGCCAGCACCCTGCCCAGGCCTGAGCCCCCTCCAGTGCACCCCACCTTGGCTCCGCTCTGTGCCCCTTGGGCCGCCCGCCTCCTGGCCAGCCGCTTCCCCAAAGCCATGGCACTTGCCCAGGATCCCCCATCAGAGGGAGGCCTGTGTGCTCACCTGCAGACCCCATGGCCGCGGCTCCTGGCAGCCGCTTTGCCAAAGGTTCCTCTACCTTCAGGCTCTCTCCTCAGACCCCCGGGAGCTTGGCTCCCCCAGCCCAGCCCTTCCATGGCTCCCTGCAGCCCCTGCTCTACTCAGCTCTCCTGCCACACACCTGTCAAGAAGCTACCGGGCACCTTGCTGCAGGCAGTGTGGTTCTGGAGCAGGGGCTGGGGGTGTGGGGAGCAGCTCCAGTAAAGTTTAGTAAACCCCAGGCCCCCAGCCCCTCCTTGAGCGGAGCCCAGGGCAGGCTGAGGGCCTGGGTCAAAACACTGCAACTGCGGAGGTCCCACCCGCCCAGGGCCCCACACAGGGGTCCCGGCTGGCGCCACACCAGGCCAGATGGCAGCTCGAGCTGGCCCTCCCTGCCTGCAGTATGCAAATTAGCCGCCATCTTGGTTGGCAGTTAATTTGCATATCGCCCTGATTAGCCAATGGGAAGTGTGTTGGAGGTCTGGTTAATTACCCTATATGTCTATTATTAGATAGGATAGGATGTTTTCACTGTCCTAAAAATCCTCTGTGCTCCTCCTATTCAACCCGTCCACACCCAACCCTAGGCAACCACTGATTCTTTTTCTGTCTTCCTAGTTTTGCCTTTTCTAGAATGTCATATAGTTTGAATCATATAGTATGTAGCCTTCTCAAATTTCCTTCATTCACTTAGTAATATGCATTAAGGCTCCTTCATGTCTTTTTGTGACTTAACAGCTAATTTCTTTTTAGTGCTAAATTATGTTCCATTGTCTTGTTGCACTCATTTATTTATCCATTTAACTGTTGAAGGACATTGGGTTATCTCCAAGATTCACTAATTATGAATCAAAGTTCTATAAACATTCATGTGCAATGCAGGCTTTTGTGTGGACATTAGTTTTCAACACCTTTGTGTAAATAACAGAGAGATTCCTGGATTGCTTGGTGAGAGCCTGTTTAGTTTTGTAAGAAATCTCTGAGCTGCCTTCCAAAGTAGCTGTACCATTTCGCATTCTCATCAGCATGTATGAGCGATCCTATTGCTCCACTTCCTCCTCAGCATTTGGTGTTGCCAGTGTTCTGGATTTTGGCCATTTAAATAGATGTGCAGTGAAAAGATCTTTTTTAACATAAGAAATAGCACTACTCCCCTACTCGAAGTCTCCTACTGCTTTCCCCTCACAGTTTAATTCAAATCCTTACCATAGCCTATTAGGAAAGTGACTGTATAGTTTATCTATCCAAACCAGGGACTTGTGAGACTAAAAGAGGCTTTAGGAATAATGGTACCAGAAAAAAAAATGACAGTGTCATTTCCTAACCCTTCCCCTGCTTTCTGAGCTCCAGCCACACTGGCCGCGTTGCTCTTTTTAATGGTTCCTGCATCAAGGCCTTTGCACTAGCCTTGTATATATTAAATATCTGGTGTGTGTCAGGCATTGTATCCGGGGATATAGTGAAGAACACAAAGTTCCTACTTTCATGGAGTTCACATTCTAAAAGACTCTCCTCCAGATTCTCACATGGCTCCCCCATCATCATTCAGATATTGGTTCAAATGCCATCTCCTTGAAAAGGTCTTCCCTGAATATCCCACCTACAGTAGCCTGCTCTCACCACCCATCAGCCTCCATCCCCTAACCCTGACTTACTGTTCTTCATTAGCGCCTGAAATCATATTGGTCAATTGTTTGTTTTCATGTCGTCTGTCTCTTCCTTAGAATGTAAGCTTTAAGAAGGCAAGGATTTGCCTGCCTTTGTCACTGCTACATCCCCAGCTCCCAGAACACTGCCCGAACCATCCGTATTTGTTTAATAAAGAAATAATGAACAATTCACTGGGGACATTGGGTTTACACAAGCCTTTCCCCTTGGGAATGTTTAACTATGTTTTCCAAGAGCATTAATAACCATGAATTCCCCAGAGGTATCTAAAGATAATACCACTATCACAACCATTTCTCTTAAAAAATATTTTCTCACACGTTCAGTTAATTTAAATGGCTTTTGTGTCAGCACTGAAAATTGGACTGCTCAAGGAGAAGTACAATCCACAGACAGTTCTGAACTTCCTTGGCATCACTAAAACCCAGACTGAAAATACTTGCATGAAAGAATTGATGAGTCTTTTCCTGGGGTCTTCTGTGGCATATTTATCCACCGCTCTCCTCACTAATATGCTGCCCTTTTTAAACTATGACAGAGGCACCTGAAAGGGAGCTTCGTCTCTCCTGAATGGCCTTAGTGCTCAAGTCGGGTGCCAGGGCTCCTGAGCGGTGTTTACACCTGTGGCCAAAGTCCAACTGGCCTGAGTTTTATAGGCGATTGCCTATGTGCTTCAGAAAGCTCCCTTAAATAAGCATGTGAGTGAGAATGAGCTATAATTATAAAATAATGAAAACAATTTTTCTGCAGAACTTATGGCTATCATTCTCATGAAGATTGCCTGGCTAGTCAAATGTTTTTCCTGCAGTCTGCCAAGTTTCTCAGAAATTTAATTAAAAATGGCTTTGATGGTGTGTATCCAAGGGAAACCAATTCCTGGCTTTAACTAAGGGAGAAATGAATACTTAAAGCAGGTTGCTATGATGGACCAGGAGAACACAAGAAGGGTTATGAGACATTGAACTGGCTTGCATGTCAAATCCAGTGGATGGCTTAAAGAATTCGTTGAGAAAGATGTTTCTTTGGCGCAGAGAATGTCATGGGAACATTTGATTCGACATTACTTTTTGAGAGGTGCATGTCAAGTACTCCTTGGAAAGCAATTGCTTGGACCCCTACAGTCATCCAGCTTTAAGCATCTTGTGATCTTTGTTTCAATTATAATAAATAACTTCTTAGAATGAATTTTATTCATACATTTCTGTCCTTTTCTTACCTGGTTCCCTGTGCTGTTCTTGGTGTTATTGCCCAGGAGTGCAATTATGTTTTGGTAGAAAAAATGCAGCTTGAACACGTTAAAATTCAACTTGAACACGTTACAATTTTCAATTAGCTGCGTGAACGTTCAGCTTAAAGACACTTACTTTATCTGAGGTTCAGTTTGTTTCACCATAAAATGAAGATAGTGATATCTACCTCTTGGGTTGCTCTGAGGAAAGAATATGATCACATGTGAGAGTATTTTCTGTGCAGTTTGGTATGATCAAGACAGAGACCACAGAGAGACAAGTAAGGAGCAAAATGCAAGCCCCCCTTCCCGAAAAAAAAATACCTCAGTAGTAAAGATAAATAATATTTTAATGTAATCTTTTTTAAAGTCAAACTTAATGCAAAGAAATCTATGATGAACAAAATATTAAAAAATATAATATTGTATATCAACTGTAACTGAAAAAAAGAAAATAATGCTGACCTGGGTACGTGAGTGTGAGAATGATAATCATCTGTTTGATAGAGCCATGAAGGACCAACATGTGACCCACAGTGTTAAGACTGTCCTTTGTTTTCAACAAATGGTCTCAGAGTCCCGTTGCCATCTCCTTTGGCTTCCTCACTGTCTGGTCAGCTGGAATCCACTCTTGGCTTGCTGTTTGCTTGAACTCTTGCTTTCCCTTCCATGAGTTACAGAGTTGCCTTTCTGACCATTCCTTCATTCTTCCAGTTTCTCTGTTGTCCTGTAAGGGGCACTCCGGTTCTTTGAAAAACCTCTTGTGTCCAAGATTTGGTGCCAAGTTGTTTAACCTTGGTTTTCCTGACCTTGGATTCCTCCAACAAAGACCTTTCTCTGAGGATCTCGAGATGACGTAGTGCTGCCAAAAGAAGCGCCTGCTTTAGGGTACACTCTCAGGTGATTTGCTCACTCAGAGTGCATTCACTGGTCCAGCCAGGTGACAAACCCAGGTGTACAACCTGAAGATTATATGCAAACACAAAGGCAAACAATGTTTAACTATAGATTAAATGAAGCAAGTTGAAAAGTCTAGGACATGTGAGTAGAGAGAACCTACTCACATTCTCTCCTCCTATGAGAGTAAGGGGTATTCACTGATTTATTATCACCATCATCAAATCCATATTTCAGATCCAATAATAATTGTTCTTTACTGCTTATTCACTATGTGCTAATTGCTGTGCTTACATTATCTCATTAACTCTTTACAACATTCCTTTGGGGTAGGCATGATTAGCCAATTTATGGATGAGGAAACACACTTAGGCTATTCCAGTTATCAATAGGAGATTCACTCAACAAATGTTTACAAAGTTCCTGCAGTGATTGAGGCTCTGTGCTAATATTTTTGGAGCCTAAAATAGACTCTGGCTGAGTTAAACAGAAAGGGATTCATAAAAAGATATTGACCAGCTCACAGAATCCTGAGTACATGTGGCTTTGTGAACAGGGACAAAGCCTACGGTCACATCACAGACCCAGTATGGTGAGGAAATGGTCGCCACTGACTCCACTGTTATGGGCATTGAAGGATACCATCAGCACCACCACCACTGCTATGGAGGGACTTGGTCCTGTTGGACCACCTCCAACAGAGAGGATCACTGATGTTCTTGCTGCTTTGCATCATTAGTTCTCCATTCAGGGCCTCATTTGAAGTATCTTCTTGGAAGAAGCTAAGTCACATGAACACATCCTAACTGCAAGGAAAGCTGGGTCATGAGTGTCTGGGAACTTCTACAGTAGGAAGTGGGTGGGGTTTCCAACCAAGACTCAAGTCTCAAAATATAGAAAGGGACTTCAGATGTTGGTACATCCAAAAGAATGACCAGTGACCACTCCATTGAGTCCTTGACCTTCAGGCACTTACAAACTAATAGGAGAGAATATGCACACAAATGACCGTGGTCTGTAAGATGTGCCACCCAAATGATGTGGACAAAGACTGCTTCTTGCGGGAAGAAGCAGGAGATCAATTCTGGCTGGAGATGACAGGACAGAGTCAAAGAAGGGATTGCATTTCTGCTGAGTCTTAATGAGTGGTACAATTTGGAAAGGTAACAGTGATGAGTGGGTCAAATAAAGAAAGACAATTCAAAGAATGAGGTACCCACGCAAAAAGTCCAAGGTGTGTTGGTAATGATGCATCCTCATTGTACTAAGTAGAGGACTAGAACGGGAAGTCTAATGCAGAGATCTAGACATGAGATGAGAAATCCTAGCCAAGATGTGTGGCCAGGCTGAAGGAAAAGAAGGAATAGACTTAAGAGTAATTATAGAAGAAGGATCAGCTGAACTTATTTCTCCCTTGAGCTCTTGACCTGGTTATAATTCCTTTTTTACATCTATGATGATTTGAGTAACATCTGTCTCCTCTATCATACAGATGCCCCATGAGGCAGGGCCCATGTCTGTGATTCCTCCCCATCACATACTCAAGGGCCTCCTTAGGGCCAGATCACAAAAGTTGCTCAGTAGATATTTATTGAGGGGAAAATAGGTTGATAAACAGACTGGTATATAATTAAATAGAGAAAAAGGGAATGGAGATTTAAAAAGATGAATCAGAGGTTTTGGTTATATAGAAGTCTTGTAGACATGTTGAATGTGAAGTTCAAAAGGGACATCTTAGGCAAAATTTTTTCAACCAGGTTTTGGAGACAAAAGGAGACATGATTTGTAGAATGAGGCAGCTAAGTCCGTTCCGTATCAATGGGCGATGGCTAACACATCTCAGGCATGCATGGCAATGATGACATACTACACGTGCAGTGCAGAACATTTGCATTGGGGAAAGTGACATTTGGATACTTTCACTTTTCCTGTGCCACTGTTCAGACATTCCCGTACTGGTACAAATATTCTGGATATTTCCAAGTGGTCTAAGTGGAGAGGCGTATTCCATCTGAACAGCTCCATCCGGCTCCCTGTCCTCCCACACGTGCCGTGTGACAGAGTAAGAGTGAACATCCAATCGGGCTGGGAGAAAAAAAGGGAATGTATGTCAAAGATGCAGCCCCAAGTCCCCCCGCCACCGGGTGCACCCCATGTCCTTAAGGAGGTCTCTCCACCAGGCTATATGTGAAAGTGTGCCTTGGTCTTATGCCATAATTCATATCAAGAGCTGATGAATTTTTCCTGTGAGCTTCTTAGTGTGTGTGTTTGCTTTTCAGTCTGAGGTCCAGTGACCCCAGCAGGCTTCGGTGGCTAATAGGAGTGCAGGACTTAAGGAGGCTTTCCACCAAACCCCCCTGGTCACAGCAGGATGTACTAGGGAACATTTTATAATTTAAGCTGCTTTAGCCAGAAAAGAAAACAGAACTGTTGCTTCCTTACAGTTAACTGTTCTCTTCCAATAATAGTAAAATTAAATGATGTATGTCCACTGTGTCTCCCCCAGATTCACTTAGAAAGAACAACTGAATCTGGGCTGCAGGGACCTCAGAAGAAACCAATTTATCCTGGCTAGCAAATAGGGGACATGGTTAAAAAGGGAAAACCAGTAGGTAGTGGATATTTGTGGCTTTGAGCTTACCAGCAGCCTTTATTTTTTACAAAAGACACATGCCTTTTGTTGGACAATCACACCACTCTGGTCTCAGTCCAGGCTACGAGGGTACCATGAGCCAGGAGAGTCTGTCTGTCTCTCTCTCTCTCTCTCCCCTCCCCCTCCTCCACCATGTGAAGATACAAGGAGCAGATGGTTGTCTGCAAACCAGAAAGAAGAAAGAAGGTCCTTACCAGACACTGGATCCATCATCCATCAGTGTCTTGATCTTGAACTTCTCAGCCTTCAGAACTGCGAGAAATGAATATCTTGTTTAAGCCACCAAGACTATGGTGTTCTGTTATAGCAGCCTAAATTCAGTAAGACAACAAGCTACTTTTGTATGAGAATTATCTGTGTATTTATGTGTGTCCCTCATTGAGCTAAGGACCCAGGGGACAAAGACTATATATAAATGTTCCCAGAGCACCTTTGGAATCATTTATGGAAATAAATCAACCTCAGTTCTGTCCATACAGAACTGAAGGTGCTAGATCCCCTAGAATAGATGGGCATGATGGAAAACTTCTGTTCAGAGAGTTTCTGCAACCTACCCAGGGTTTCACTTCATGGATAGCTGCTTTAGCCAGAAAATGGATAACTTCATGACATGTATCTCCATTTGCTCAAGTTTTTCATGAGACATCTCCTTCAGAACTAAAAGCAAAATGCTTTGCTTCTTGAGGAAAAGGTAACTTTCTCTTAGTGGACAATAACACTCGTATAAGTGATCATATTTTTTTTTTTTTTTTGCTTTGGCCACCAGGAAGCTCTGAGGGAAATTTACTGCTCAGTTATTATAATTGTGTAGGATTTTTTGTTGTATTGTACTCTTCTTCACTTGGTGTTGATTCTAGTTTATATCTCTCTGGCCCTGCTATTCAATTTTAAGTTTATGTTGTGATATGCATTCCTAATTGCTTGTCGAACAAGATGTGGGATATTGATAAGCCAATGCAGACTTATAATACGATTTTTTCAAGCATGAATGCATGAGATAACAGAGCTAAATGTCTAGAACAAGGGGCTATTTCAGTGATGGCAAACCTTTTGAGCTCAATGTGTCAGCTTTTTGAAAAACCCTAACTTAACTCTGGTGCCATGTCACATATAGAAATATTTTGATATTTGAAACCATAGTAAAACAAAGACTTATATTTTTGATATTTATTTTATATATTTAAATGCCATTTAACAAAGAAAAATCAACCAAAACAATGAGTTCGCGTGTCACCTCTGACGTGCATGTCGTAGGTTCGCCATCACTGGGCTATTTGTTTGGCTCTTATAACATGGAAAGCTTTGTTTTCCTACAGCATGATTCCTGCTCTGGAGATGGTACTGATGGTGAAAGCTCTTTGCTGAGCTTCTGACTAGCAATGAATTACTGAACCTTGAGAGGTTGTCTTCCGATATGCGATTAGCAAGCTCACTGCTCAACTCCACTTGGATTAATGGGTTAATGTTTAAAGTAATTTTGAGTATAAAACATTCTGGGTCACGCCTATCTTAGTTGCAGTGCTGATTCTCATGTTTTTAAAAATAATTTTAGAGAGAGAGGAATGGAGAGGGAGAGAGAGGGAGAGAGAAACATTGAGGCAAGACGGAACTATCAATGGCTGCCTCCAGCATGGTCCCTACCAGGGATTGTGTCCTTACTGGGAATTAAACCAGCAGCCTCAGTGCATGGATCGATGCCTAACTTCTGAGCCACTCTAGGCAGGGCTTGGTTATTGTATTTGTGACAGATCAGTGAGCATAAAGTCTTTCTGTTCTATGAAACCATTTCCCTTAGGAGTCTACTGATATTACCAGAAAAATAGGTGAGCCAGCTACCAGCAAAAAGTAACCCAAGCTAGACGTCAGAATATGACTCAGAGACACCAAATAAGGGGCATAGAAAGAGGTTGGGGGCAAGAATCTAGGACTTGCAAGGGACCATTAAGATTTCCAGGAGAGATTACGGAAACATCTGCAAGGTCAGGGCAGGAAGTCCAGAGAGGGAAGTGCCTTCCTTAGGACTCCTGTGAGAGCGCTGAGATATTATATAACCCAGGGCCAGGGAGGCCGATTAAAGACCAGCGAGTAAACTCCAAGAAGGACCAAGAGTCCCATCCACTCAAGTCCAAGTCCTTCAGCCACACCGAGGAGCGGACAAGCCTCGGGGCTCTGGGATCCGGTGAACTGCTTAGCCAGGCCAAGGTGGAGTTCACAATTAATTGCACAACAATAAAGAATCTGTGTTTGGGAAATCTCTAGACTGCCTTTGCTTCTGTTCCAGCCCAGGCTTTGCCAATCATGGCCCTGCAAAGGGCTAATCAAAGGACAAAACAAACAGGGTTGATTGCTGAGTTACAATCAAATAGTTGTGAAACTTTGCAATTTGGGTGCTTGGAAAATACAAGGCCTACAAAACCTCAGCTGCATGACAGCTAATTGGCCAGAAAAATACATCCAGGAGGGGCTTGAATGGCTTTGGGTATGAAAGGAATGTCTCCCTGCAGCTCCTTGGGGGTGTGGGGAGGTAGGACTGGGGTGGGGGCTGGACTACTGGGGACTCACATCAATCCCTGCCAGCTTGGCAAGAAGCCTGCAGCTTCCCTGTGTTGGCGCCCAGCACACAGCCAACCCTTCCTCAGGGCTGCAAACCCCGTCCACTGTTCCCCAGGAGAGAGCTCACCTTCAGCCTGGCCGTGCGGAATCCCCACGTCTGAGGCCCTCCCACATCAGCCCAGCATTGTTCAGCCTGTCAGATGGCCCAGCCTCCTCCGCGTTTTCTTTAAATAGTGGGAAAAAACAGTTGCTCTCTGGAAATACAAGGTTGCATCCAAATTTAAAAAAGAAAAATAAGAGAGGCAAGCATTCAAGCAAAACTCTTGGACTCGGGCTCCTGTGTTAACATACCGAATAAAGGAAAACAGGAAAACAATTGCAATAGTAAAAATAGATGACTTCCTGCGTGTAAATTGTGCGCTGACCTTGTTGATTGGCGCGTGGTCAGTGTTTGCTG
Organism: Myotis myotis; assembly: GCF_014108235.1. NCBI lineage: Eukaryota > Metazoa > Chordata > Mammalia > Chiroptera > Vespertilionidae > Myotis > Myotis myotis. Next base: position 33,290,399 of record NW_023416313.1, read on the forward strand.
GCCCGCCACCTCCTGCCTGCATGAGCGTGCATACCTAAGGGACAGTTCTCAGGGCTCAGCCATCTCTCGCTTCTATTTTAAAAGCATTTGTTTATAGATGTGTCTGCTGGCACCGAGAACTTTTTCTCCTGGATCTCAGTGCCTGTCAGAGATTGATTCCCTCATCTTTGGTTGCATTCCTGTGCGTCTACTGGAGGAGAATTTACTGAATATTGAGAACACCCTGGGACAGAGATGGTACCTGTGCATAGCACCACACACCTTGATGATGTCACACTGCCAGCACAGGGTGGAAGAATGGAGAAAACAACGCCTCGTCCTGCTGAGAGAACATTCATCCGCTCAATGAATGAGCACTTACACATGCCAGGCACCACCCTATGCACTGGTGAGCTTACACTGAGTGGCCAGATTATTATGACCACCCCATCAGTACTCCACTGACACTTCCAAAAATACTGAATATTGAAAACTTCCTAAGCAAATACTCTCAAGGTTTTATTATTATTGTTGTTGTTGTTATTATTTGCATAACTAATTCATTTCATTGTACTGATGGGGTGGTCATAATAATCTGGCCACTCAGTGTATATTCCTGATTGATAAAAGGCAAGGCAATAAGCATAGAAATAAGTAAATTACAGAGTCCGTTATAACACAGATGAATAGAAAAACAGAAAGCAGGGTAAGGGGGATTGGGCAGATGGGTGGTATTAAATAAGACAGAGCAGACCTGGATAAGAAAGCAACAGATAAGCAAAGACTTGATGTGAGGCAAGTAGCCAAGCAGATACCTCCAGAAAGTGCCCAGGCTGACACAGCAGCCCGAGCAGAGGCCCTGAGGCAGGGCCATTACGATTAGCCGTATGAGACTTGGTTTTCCTCTCTTTCTCTGTCGGAGGCCTCTCCTGGGCAACAGAGGGGATGACATTCCAGTAGCAGAAACAGTGATGAGAATGGTTCCAACAGGGGTAGCTCTTTGGAACTGGGGCGGGCTGGGTGAAAAGGAGAGGTAAAAGATTAAAAAATAAATAAATAAATAAATAAATAAATAAAAAGAGCACATTCCAGGATTCCACTCCCTGAGTGGAGAGTAAGAGCTGGAATCTAAAGGGCACACCCAAAACAAGTCAGCAGGAGAGCAGGAGCCGTGACCTCGTGTTTTCGTTCCCCGCACAGTTATGAGCATGGCTCGGTGCCTTCTGAAGCACTCGTGGAATTTGGCCTGGGATCACAGAATTTTAGGACTGGATTGTTCCTTCCTGGCCATGCTTGTTCCCTCCTAATCCCCTTCCCTGCGTCGCCTTGGTCACTGGAATTCTCTTAACCATTTTCTGTTTAGGGCCACCCCAGGATAATCTACACCTCTCAGGACTGCCCCCCTCTTCTCTCCAACAAGCAGATTAATTTACTGTGATCCAAGGTCCTGGGGGGAATGCACACCTCTGCTTAAAGAGGGATCGCAGTGGCCAGGGCCTGGGGACTCAGGTATTTATCAAAAAGCATTTGATTTTCTCTCAGAGCTATTCCGGTTCCAGGATGAGAGAGAGAGAGAGGTGAAGCTAGAAGCATGTGTATTTAAAACCATTCTAGCCCTGACTGGTTTAGCTCAGTGGATAGAGTGTCAACCTGCGGACTGAAGGGTCCCGGGTTCGATTCCAGTCAAGGGCATGTAGCTTGGTTGTGGGCACATCCCCAGTAGGGGGTGTGCATGAGGCAGCTGATCGATGTTTCTCTCTCATCGGTGTTTCTAACTCTCTATCCCTCTCCCTCCTTCTCTGTAAAAAATCAATAATATATATTTTTTTAAAAAAATAAAACCATTCTAGCCACCCACTGTTCTTGGGAGAAAGACAACACTCTAACCCACGTCATGCCTCTGTAGTCTGTGTTTCCGGAGTCCTCCTCCTTGTTAACTGAGCACTTGGCATTTCTCGGCGGGGCCCTGCTTTCTCCTGCCTCCAGGGATGTGGACCTGCTGTCCTGGAAGGCTATTCCAGCCCCCTCTTCACCTCGCATAAGCCTGCTCATCCTTCAAGTCCCAGCTTAGTCAGTCCTTCCTCAGGGAAGGGTTTCCTAACCCTTAAACTAGATTGTGCCACTGTCTCAGAACTTAGCATGACACCTGGCACAGAGTGAGTGCTCCATAAATATTACTGCTTCATTAATGCATCTGATTGATGAATGGATGAACTTTGCACAGAAAGAGAAGCTAAGGTCAATGTGAAATTTGTTTTAAATTGCGGACCAGGATATCAAAAGTTTCTACCACAAAGAGAATCAAAGACAAGGAATTCTTTAAGGTCTGACGCACTGTTCAGGCGCGGCCAACCAGGTCAGTCTCCAGAGAAAGCCATGGGGATCTGTCCTAGGGCGTCCGCCCTTTGGCTGAGTTAGCCCAGTTAGCTGAGACTGAAAACAAGCTGGATCCCTCTCCCCCACACCCCCTACCCCCCAGGCAGAGGTGGTAATGCAAGGGAAAGGGACTGACCAAGAAAACTAAGCACACCCAGCTGGAGGAGCAAATAAACTAAATTACAACAACATAATGTCAACATTTTGCTGCCTTAATCCACTGCTGGTGACCTTGGGCCAGTCACTTAACTTTCTGAATCATACTTTTTTGTCCAAAAAAAGTAAACTGGGGACACTGAAAGATAAAAGGGTCTTAGCCAAGTCTATGTATGACCAAAGGTTCCACACAATAGTAGTAGTATTAATGATCACCGATGCTATCCCCAGCTGTTCCCCAGTATGATTTTATTAGTCCCACTGATGTTTCCTGATTCGTTTCCATTCAGGAAGCTTTGAAATAATGGTTAGCAGAGGGACACATTGCAAAAATAAAAATTCTCACTCTTTTAACTTTTCCATCCACTTTAATCCCACTGCCCATCCTTCCTCTCCCCAGCTTCATCTGGACCCCTGCCATTCCTGTGATCAATCGTGCACTGGAGAGAACCTTCCCCGTTGCAGGGGTGGGAGGGCTGGGAGGGCTGGGGCAGGGGATCTCTGGCCCCGCATGCCTGTGAGTGTGATGTCCTTTTGTGGTGCCCTCAAAAACAGAAGTGAGGAAACAGGCCATCATTTATCATGTGGCTTTGTAATGGATGCTGATAATGCAAAACAGCCAGGCTGCTCTGGAGGTCGCTCCAGTGAAGTACCAAGTCAGTTGTTGGGAGCCAAGTCGGAAAGGGAGGTTCCCTGTGTGGCATGCCCTCCTGCTAGGGATCTCCCTGTGCTAACAACTGTCCACTTGGGAAGAGAGCCTGCCATCTGCCCTCTGGAAGGCACACGACCTCCTGCCTTACGTAGATTGACAGTTTGGGTCCTCTAGGGCAGTGGTTCTCAACCCTCCTAATGCCGCGACCCTTTAATACAGTTCCTCATGTTGTGGTGACCCCAACCATAAAGTTATTTTCGTTGCTACTTCATAACTGAAATTTTGCTACTGTTATGAATCATAATGTAAATATCTGATATGCAGGATGTATTTTCATTGTTACAAATTGAACATAATTAAAGCACAGTGATTAATCACAAAAACAACATGTAATTATATATGTGTTTTCCGATGGTCTTAGGCGATCCCTGTGAAAGGGTTGTTCGACCCCTGAAAGGGTCGCGACCCGCAGGTTGAGAACCGCTGCTCTAGGGGGAGCTGAAGACTTGTCCCCATTCCAGACACTCACTCCCCCCTCCCCAAGTCCTTCCCAAGCCAGTCACACTATTGGAGGCAGGTGCAAGAGGGTGGAGCTCTTGGTGTGATGGTGTCTGCTGGCCTTGAGCCAATCACTGTGGCAGAGGAAATGTAGCATTCTGGTTGGCCAGGCCTAGGTCATCTGCCCACTCTTGGTTGGGGCGAGACAACCTCAGCCATACTCACAGCACAATGAGGCATGTTTCCGGAAGTGAAGGAAAGCGAAGTGTGATGGGCACTATCCTGACAATGGCATGATGTCTTCTGTTTCTCTACATTCCCATGCCTTTGCCTAAAGGAAGCATCAATCACTATGCATTTGTTGGCAAGAAAATACCTGAATCCACAAATGAACACATGATAAAAGCTATGGAAAGGTAGAGTTCCATGGAAGCACTTTTGAAAAAGGGGCCTTTCCCCCAAGAGGAACCCGCCTAAGAAGATGCCAAGCCAAGAGAATGACATTGCTAAAATAATGATTGGTCCAGCCTCAGACCCACTTAGCCATACTCTCCTTCTGACCTTTGCTGCTCTTTTCAATGTCACAATGGCCCCCATGTTTCTACATCTTGGGCTCATTTCTCAGACCTCATCTGACTTGCCCTCTTAGCAGCATTTGACCCAGTTGATAGTGTTCTTCTCCTTGAAACCCTTTCTTTCCTTGGCTTTTAGAATATCACACTCACTTTGTTTTCTTCCTACCTCACTGGCCATGCCTTTTGGATTTTTTTGCTGGTTCTCCTCATCCCTGCAATTTCTGAATGTTCAGTGATGAGTACTTGGCCTTCTTCTTTGCTGTCTAGCTTACTCCCTAGGTGATCTCATCCAGTTTATGGCTTTAATCCACCCATGTGCTATGGTCCAACTTGTTTGTGTCTAGCATTTACTAAACCCCAGATCTTATGTTTCTACTTGAATATTTAATAGACATCTCCAAACTATCCCTTCTAAAACTGAACCCTTGATAGCTCTTCTTCCACTACTACCAAAAAGGAAGTTCCACCAGAGATCCAGTCACTCCAGCAAAAATCCATAATTTTGTTCTTGATTTCTCTCTCTTATACTCCACATCTTGTCCATCAGAAAATTCTATAGGCTCTTTATTTAAAATATATTCAAAATTGAATACCATCTCCACTGCTACCCCCCTACTCTTAACAGGTCTCCCTGCTTCTGCCTTTGTCTCCTATCCATTCTCATCCTCATGGCGCATTCTGAATATGCTAGCCACACTAACCCAAGTCAGACATTCGCCAGATCATGTCACTCTGCTCCCAAACCACAGTGGCCTCTGAGTAAAAGGTAAATCATTATTATGATTTATGCAGGCCTACATAATCTGTCCCTCACTTACCCCACTCACACTATCTCCTACGAATCACACCTTTGTTCCCTCGGCTCCAGTCACGGGAACTCCTTCTTCAGATATCCCAGGCATGCTTCCACCTGAGGGCCTTTGCACCTGAACTTCCCTCTTACTGGAAAGCTCTTCCTCCAAATATCCACAGGGTTCCCTCTTCAGCTTCCTTAAGTATTGACTCAAAAGTCACCTTCTTAGAGAGGTTTACCCTGAAACCCAACACCACTCACTGCTCTTGCTCCCCTTCCCTTTTTCTTTTTTCTTTTGTCATTATCTTTTAAAAAGAATTTATTCTTTTAAAGAGCATTTATTATTATTATTTTTACTTATGTCAGTTAAGGTCTCTTGATGGAAGATTCTTACTAAGAATTCTTACTAAGATTCTTAAAAGCCTGTGCCATTGCCAATAAAATTAGTTCATAAATATGAGAATATATATACTTCATTCTTTTTTTTAAATTGAAGTATTAAAATGTTAAATACTTTTAGGTGTACAACATAATTTTATAGTATTTTTTCTTACCTTTTCCCAGCTTGTTTCACAATACTGTAGTGAGATAATTAAGCAAGCATTCACAATACTGTAGTGAGATAATTAGCAAGACTAGAACCTAAATGCATTGATTCAAATCCAGGTTCTTCCTCTAACTGTTTGTATGACTTTGAGCAAGTAATGTAACCTCTCCATGCCTCAGTTTTTTATCTCTGTGAAATGAGGACAATGATCTTATCTTGTAGGTTTTTCTGAGGATTCAATGCATTACTGTGTAAAATACCTGGAAGTGTTTCTCCATATTTGCTATTACTGTTGTGGTCGTGGCAGTGGTTATCAATCCATTTTCAGTTCACTTGATTTTGGGAGGTAAAACTTAACATCTGGATTTCTTTCCAGTTCCTTAAAACATATACCTTAATTTTATTAATTAATGAGTATATCATATTTTCCTTTTTTCTCTCTTTGAAGGTACAAGTGAATTAAATTCATTATAGGGAATTTGTGGTACTATAAATAATTTCTTTAACTTTTTTCCTGCACAACCACAATATACAATCACAATGCAAGTGCAACATTGAGCTGAGTGGAATTCAACTCCCAGTTACTGAATTGACCCCATGTGAGGAACAGAAGATGAAGACAAGGTCCTTCCCAGAACCACTATCTATATAAGATCAACATGTGCACGATTAACTTCTCAATATCTGCTATGTGCTCTATGATTCTTTTATTTATATCTTGAGATTTCAGTTTTTCTCCATCTCCCAATTATCTCTTGTTTTATCATTTTGACTCCAGGATGCATTAGTTCATTTGAACCCATTTCTTGTTTGAATGTGGGAACACATGACATTAGTTGTTGACTACTACCGACTACTTAATGAAATTGTTTTTGAAATCCTGCCTATTAACCTTTCACCTTGAGGCCCATGCATAGTTTCTGTATTCATTAAAGATTAACTCACTACCAGAGTTATTTATGAGTTCTTGCCTCCGTCTGAGCCTGCTTGGCCTAGTCAAGAGACCTGGGAGATTCCAGAATGATGTCCTCAGCCTTCTCCTGAGACACTGGCTGTCCCGCTTGTCTTCCCTCTCCTAGTCTTCCCCACATGCTCTTCTCCCACCTCTCTTTACTCTCTTCTCCAGGCGGTGCAGTTGTAGCTGGTCCTTGACCATTTGACTTTGCAGTTACTTTTATAGATGTTTAATCAGGTGTGCAGATCAAGAGATGAAAAATAAAGTGTGGATGTTTTAAAATATTTATTCAGAAAACAAATTCAGCAATATTCAGTTCTGCCTCCTGTCCTTCCCGGGGGCATTGACATCAACATCCTCTGGTCCTACCGCTTAATACCCATGAAATTAATTGTTTTCTTCATGCCTGAAAGTGTCCTCACCCTCTACTCTGGATAAACAGACTCAGAAGTGGTTTATATACTAGGTTGTTTTCCTTCTGAAAGAAGATCCTTAAAGTAACTTCAAAAAACAAACGGCAACTCTAGGGATTTAAAAATAAAAGGAGGCAATGATTATGTTAGAAAGCCTTTCAGTAAGCTACAATGCTATTCATGAGAATCATAAAATAATCTTCCACCATTTACTAATATTAAAGTGTTTAGACTAATAGGAGTTATGGGGAAAGATGCCCATGAGGGTAGTTCCTTGGATCATTTTCCTGAAGGTTATCAAGATAAAGCAAAGTATCTATAGTCTGATATGGGCCACCTTGGGATATAAAGCCCAGGATATTTAACTCTTGTAAGGGACACAAAGATATGAGAAAAGTGTCTCAATGGTTCCTTTCCCTAAAAAATCAACAAGGCTGGCCAAGAGGGAATGGTCCTTCCATGTTGTTTTTTAAATACACTAATACATAAGCTTTACCTTTAGGTGTATTTGTAGTCCAAGGTTAGGGATTGTGGGTCAGCTTTCCAAAATGTACTCAAGGCCTTCGGTCCCAGACCAATAATGATAAAAGGAAGGATCTACACACTTTAAGAATCTGGCTTGGATAAGCTGGTTGACAAATTATAAGAAGCACTAAAACGCATCTCAGGAAGTTTGGAAGACTACTTTTCCCATTAGGGCCATAACCAAGCTATGACCACAAAATTTTTGGTAGACAGAGCCTGATTTTTATCAGACATTTGAATACCCCAATAAAATGGCTACATCATTTAGAAAAGATTAAAGGAATTCACATGATTCTCCAGGCCAAGGACTACTGGTGGGATATGAAGTTCAATCAGTAACCACAATAAGTAAATAAAATAGGAATTTGAGATCACAAACCTTAAAGAGATGAATGAGCTAGAGGAGACCTTCATGGGCAGGAAGAAAAACAGAAGCAATAGTGATCTCCATCCATGGTGCTCAGAAAAACAAAGTTGTGTCAGACAAGATTGAACTATCAGAGGATTTGACTGCATCGTCCAAGGACTGCTTACAAAGGAAGAAAATCATCTATTTTGTTGAAAAATTGTTTTCTGGGATTTCATTAAAGTGAAAAAGCCCATCACATGCATACCTGAAAAGAAGCTTTAACCAACATTCATTGAAAGGAGGGTCAGGTTTTTGGACTTCAGTGAGGGCTACTGAAACCTTTGCCAAAAGGTGGCACAAAGCTGCTCTGTTTTGGGGGGAAAACGTCTCTGGGTGAGATTCTGACATTAAAGCACAAAAGTACTAATCAATTAAAATAAAGAAAGAAGGAAAACCAGCTGTGTCAAATATTTTTATACCTTATTTAACCTTTTCAATGACATGTGAGGATACAGAAAAAAAAAAAAGGAAACTGAAGCTCAGAGAAGCAAAGTAGTTTTATCAGTTTTACCTAGCCTGTAAGTTTCTACCCAGGGTTTAGATCTAGAATGGAGAGTGTCCAGAGTCCCTCCTATTTCCACAACATGCTACCTCCATTTGGGACAATGATCTCTGTGTGGATTAAACAGGGAAAGGGCCAAGATAATGCTTTAAAGAGGTAAGCATGAGGCCTTTGTCCTATTTGTGGCTCCTTTAAGATGCAAAATGTATATTGCATTAAGTTACCACATTAGTTGCAATGCAAAGTCCTAAGTTTGGCATATAAGGCCCTCCATGATTCTCCCCCACTCATTTTCCCACGACATTGTCCTATTTATACTTCAACTAACTCTAAAACAGCATGGAGAGATGATATACACTGGGGTTCGGGATGTAGACAGTGAATAATAGTTATATTTTCCCAAAATAAGAAAGCTAGATCGTGCATACATGATATATCAAAGAAGAAACAAAAGATGGCTTGCTATTTGAAAGGAGTAACAATTTGGGGGGAGGAGAATACAGAACTTTAGCAACTCTTCTAATCACATCTGTTTTTCTGTGTTCCATGTTCCAACTAGTGAAAGAGTAATCAAAGCAAACAGCTTAGGAATGAAAATAACTTTATTGGGAATGTGTGGACTGAATGTAACCTGTGTGAAAGGCATGACTGAGCGAATGCCAGTGGAGACCTGAAATAAGACTGATGGTTTGATAAAGAATCAATGGAGACTTGGAAAAGATGAAAATGACTAACCCTGAAAGACAAAAACAGCCTACTGCAGAACTGGGGAGAAATTTCTATTAACTGAAAGGTGACTGGAAGTATACTGAAAAAAAAAAACCAAAATGATAGTCTTCCTATGCTTTTCCTCATGAAACAGAGCAGCCCCAGCAACCTGAGAGAAGGTAGCAATGCACATAGATTTCATTCTCTTGCTCAGAGTCACAGACTGACTCTGTCTAAGCAGAATTTAATATGTGAGTTGCTGGGGTCCAACCCCAGCAGGTCCAGGGGTCCCCAAAGGTGTGGACGGAGTCGGCGAAGAAGGAATGACACGGAGACAGCGTTCAGTTGATCAGCAGCCTAGCCAGGATCTCTAGCCAGGATCTCCAGCCAAGTTCTGGTCTGGATCTCCAGCGAAGTTCTGGTTAGGATCTCCAGCCAGGTTCTGTAGCCATGTTCCCTTGCTAGGTTCTCCAGCCAGGTTCTGTCCGGTTCTCCAGCCAGGTTCAGTCACCAGGTTCTAGTCAGGTTCTCTTGCCATGTTCTATCCAGGTTCTGTAGCCAGGTTCTGTCTCTAGGTTCTTCAGCCATGTTTTCTCGCTAGGTTCTGTCTCTAGGTTCTGTGGCCAGTTTCTGTCCAGGATCTTTTGCCAGGTTCTGTCTCTAGGTTCTGTGTGTAGGTTCTGTCTCTCTTGGTTCTGTCTTCTAAGTTCTGTCTCTTTCTGTCTTGTTACATCTGTATTTATACCAGTTGATTCAATCCTATCAATCTCTATTACAAAGGTTAGGGCGTTTCTTATCTCCATTCCAGGGAGTAAAGATTATGTAGCTTAAGCATGATTGTTCATAGTTAAAGTGATTAATTACCCACCTGGCACTTAGTTGAGGGGTTTTATTCCCTCCCTAACTTCAGGGGAAAATCCCTACCTGGGGAAACAACCTTTCTCAGAGACCTTGGTTAAAACACATAGTGCCAAGAAGGTGAGCAAACATATTAAGAACAGTATGCCATATATGCCAGGTCCCTTGAAACAGCAAGCATGGACCGGCTCCCGGCAGTGAGTGGCTATCCTTTGAGATGGAGAGAGAACTGCTCCTTATCCCACCCCACCTCCAAGTTTCTAATCTATTTAGAGACTATTAACCTTCCTAAAACAACATGATGATGATGATGATGATGATGATGATGATGATGATGATGATATGTGTGTGTATAGTAAATGCATTCTTATGAGGACAGTTCTTCATAAATAGAGTAATGAGTAGAATGATAAAGGTGTGAGTCCAAGGTAAGAATTATGCTCCTTTAAATAATAATAAGAAGAAGAAGAGTAAGGGAGAAAAACATTTTTTACAGTACTTTGTATGCTAGTTATGAATCCAAGTATTCTTTATGCATTAACTAGTGTTTAGAACAACCCTGTATGAATTGGAATAGCAAGAGCTACATTGTGGTAAAGATAAAATAACTCAACAATTTATATAGTTAACACAACACAAGTTTATTTCTTGCTCATGCAAAGTTTGGTTTAGATAAGCAGAGACTCTCCTCCATCTAGTAACTTAGGGATTCAGGTTCCCTCCATCTTTTTTTAAAAAATATATTTTATTGATTTTTTTTAGAGAGGGAGAGAGAGGAATAGAGAGTCAGAAACATCGATCAGCTGCCTCCTGCACACTCCCCACTGGGGACATGCCCACAACCAAGGTACATGCCCTTGACCGGAATCAAACCCGGGACCCTTCAGTCCGCAGGCCGATGCTCTATCCACTGAGCCAAACTGGTTAGGCGGCTCCCCCCATCTTATGATACCACCCTAACACACTGTGGCAGAGGACAGGGATGCAGAGGCAAACCAGCTACTAACTGCATTAGGCTTCCACTCCCAGACATCTGGTCACATGGCCCCAGTTACAGCAAGGAAGGCTGGGAAATGTTGAGGAGCTCATAGGTATCCCAGTGAACACTGTCTCTTTCAGTGCTCATGAGGAAGGCCATAGCATAATCTCTGTGATTTTTACAGATGATAAGAAACTGGCATAAAGCAAAAATAACTTACCCAAATTCACACTGTTAGTAAGTTGCATATCTGCTCTTTTAACCAGATGAAATTATACTATTTTATCTTTCCAAAGTAATAGAAATACCAATGATTTTATGAATGATTTCTACCAGAGAAACAAACCGTGGGTGGAGATAGCAGATCTCTCATGGGACCCCAGAGCCAGGCTACATGAGTACCAGCTGGACACTGGAATGTAGGCAGTAAAATGTGCAATCACATTTCTGTAGACCTGAGAAGGGACTCAACCAGCACGCCAGTGCTCAACAAAAACAACTGAGGGAAATTCCCACATCCTGCAAACGTAGCATCTAGATATACCTCTCTTACTGAGGATAAGTAGCATAAAAAAATCAACTCGAGACATATGTGGAAAGTATTGAAAATCCAAGGTAAAGGGAATGGGATATTCACAATACAGGAGTCTATGCTCAAGCGCAGGGGTGGGCAAACTTTGTTGTCTGGTCCAGATGGTAAATTCTCTGCAGGCTGTACTGTTTCTGTTGCAACTACCCAGTTCTGCAGAGAGGCACCAAAGCAGCCACAGACAAGACATAGATGACAGGGAGTGGCTGTGTCCCAATAAAAATCTATTTACAAAGACAGACTGTGGTCTAGACTTGACCAATGGGCTGCAGTTTGCCAACTCTTGCTTTAAAGAGTAGAAAATTAGGAAATATAAATGATTAATAAACATTTGTTGAAGAATATTCAATTTGGTAGGAATCCAAGAATTATAAATCTAAACAGTGAAGTGATTATTTATCAACAAACTGACAAATATTTTTAAAGGATTTATTGTTAGAAGAGTTTCAGTAGGATGATTTTATATTTCTGATAAGAATGTGAATAGCTTGAATATAACTTAGCTTGAAATTAATTTCTTGTAGAAAATTACATATAGAAAACATATATATGCGTATTATGTTAAGTGAAATAAATCAGACAGAGAAAGACAAATACTGTATGATATCACTTATATGTGGAATTTAAAAAGCCAAACTCACAGAAGCAGCGAGTAGAATGGTGGTTACCCAGTGCTAGGGTTGGGAATGGGGAATGGGGTATCTGTTGGTCAAAGAATATAAATTTCCAGTTATAAGATAAGTAAGTTCTGGAGATTGGATGTGCATCATAGAGACTATAGCTAACAGTGCTATATTATATACTTGAAAGTTGCTAAGAGAGTAGGACTTAAATATTTTCACCCCAAGAAAAGGTAATTATGTGAGGTGATGAAGGTATTAACTAACCTTATCATGGTAATCGCTTATTTAGCAATATATAGGGCATCAGATAATCATATTACACCTTAAACTTACACAATGTTATATGACAATTACATCTCAATGAAGCTGGAAAAATATATACATGCATATATGTATGCCAATTTTATGAATATATTTAAAACTGCATAAGCTCTCATAATTAGGAAAAATTTACAAAATACAAAAGGAGACTCATGGGCTTTGAATCAGACCTGATTTGAATTCTTTGCTATACACTACCTGGTGATCTTGGCCAAATTACTTCATACATCTGATCCTCAATATCCTTATTTAAAAAAATAACAAATATAGTCATATCTACTTCACATGATTTTTTAGAGGATTAAATGAGTTCATGTATACATAAAGCATCTATTTCTAGTGTATATTAGGTTCTCAATAAGTATTGGTTACACTTTGAAAAAGGGATACAAACTTTGAGATTTCACAGAAAAGGCAGAGAGTCTGAAAAACTGGGAAATGGTCATTATAAAAGCTTTGAAAGTTGAAGAGAGGGACTTTTTGTTTGTTTGTTTGTTTTTTTGCATGTTTTGTGGTGTTGGGGATGGTGGTTAGGGAGAAGAGGTGAGTGGGAGAAGAGAGAGAAGAGACAGTGAGAGAGGAGTGGGTGGAGAGACAGAGAAAGAAGAAGGGAGATTGACTCTTGTTTTAGATATTTTGGTGACTGGTGGGTTGTGGAAGGTTTTTATTTTTAGTCAGGATTCAGGTGGCTGCAAAGCAGGTGGTCTAGGGTTGAAAGAACTGGGATGGAGGAAGAAAGTACTATGGCTCCTTTTCTGAACACAGGGACTGAAAGCAAAACTTTCTCTTAGAGGGAAACCAGCAAAGAGGCCCTCAGGGACTTAGGGTCCAGGGCCAAATGGGGGCTTAACAACATGAAGCTCAGCCAGCAAGTGCTTGTGCCTGATGAACAGGTGGACCTTACGGGGAAGGTCATGGATCGCATCCCAAACCTTACCTTTGTGAGTTTGTTCCCTGAGTCTCACACTGCAGCAAAGCTCCTTGACAAAGCACAGGGGATGCAGAACATTGAGGAAGGTGATGGAGGAGAAAGGGAGATCAGATTAAAGGATTTGGCTCTCACAGTGGGGTCTTCAGGGCAGAATTATCTGCATCCCAGTGCAGGTCACCAAATAGTCTTCCTTAGATGACAAAGCCCCTTAGAAGACACCAAAGAGGCACCAAGAGCAGTTGGACAACAGTTCCTCAAATATCTCTCATTCTCACCTCCAAGAACAGCACGAAGAGTGCTTTGCAAAATTTCCCTTCTCTTGTTTCTTCCTCGCATTTCCACCACCACCCTACATCCCATATGTCTGCTCTTTTGGCTGACTCCTTATTTACATCTTTATTTCTCAGCATTGGTGCCCCTTTCTCTGACCTCCCAGGAGGATCAGCTATGGCTTCTAGAATCTGACACTGAAATCTAAGTGACACTCACTGCTCTGCAATGGCATTGTCTGTGTGCCTGGCTGTCTCACCCACTATATTGTGGTGAGCAATTGGAGAACAGAGACACTATCTCATGGCCATCATTGTCTAGCTCCTAGAACAGTATCCAGCACACTAATGTAGCTGGGCTCTTCTCTTGGTCACTTTTCAGCATGTCTCCTTCACTACCACACTCAACACAGTTTCCTTGGTGCTTTAGGACCCAACTTCTGACACACGGGACAGAGTGATCTCACGAATCATGGCGTGGAAAGCAAAGAGGAGCTGCAAGAAGTGAAGACATGGTACACAGTGGGGACTGATGGACTCAGCTGTGGCCACAGGGACGACCACGACTGTGAAACAATTGCATACTTTCCACCTGCTCATCTGCAAGTGCCCCTTTGGTTTCACATTTCTGACAATATTTTAAATGTTTGGCCAACTACTGGGCAAATCTGAGTGTAGGAAATCAGTCTATTAACCTCCAACTTGACTTGTTCTCCCTACAATTTTGAACCTAATTCTGTCGTCTGTACTTGGCAATCAGTCAGCAAATCATTTTGGTAGAACTGAGGCCATGATACCCTTGTCAGTAAGGCAATCGGAACTGCAACCACTGTTTATTGAGCATGAACTCTAAGCCATGTACCAGGTGAAGTGCTTTACATGCATTATTTCACTTAGTCCTCATAACAAACCTCTGAGATGAACATTATTGGAAACATTATTGCCCCAACTTAAAAAATGAAGAAACTAATGGAGTTTGAGTAACTTTCCCAAAGTCACACATTTAAAAAGTGTTATAAAAAGGATTTGAAACAAGTCTTTCTGCCCTGTCCAAACTGTACTGCCAAGAATCGTGGATATAAGAGACTCACTAGAAATCACTCAACAGAAGTTTAGTTTGGCAAGACCCCATTCTCAAACTATATATTCCATTATGATGCAAAGTGACTTATCTGAGAGACCAGGGGTTGGGTTGGACTACTGATAATTATGCTGCCTTTAAGAGAATTAGGTTGTAGTGGTAGCAATCACAGACCTCAAAAGCATGTTGGAAGTTGACCCCAATTAACACCACTGAGCATACTCAGTTTAGCTCTAATATCATGTAACTGCTACAACATCCTTAAAGCTCCGGGCTCTGTTTTCCAGGGTCATTGATGACAGCTTTGTTTTCAGAACAAACAACTAGAGTGGGATAAGGATTCCCAGGGGATATTTAGTCTCAGTGTCTATGACCCACATTGTAATCCCTAGAAATAAACACAGTCCACTTGCCAAAAGGTCTGCCCATCATGTTGGTTCAGACAAAGTTATAATGAACAAAGTGAAGAAGGTTACTGAGTAGAGGAAAATCTCACACCATTAACGAGGCAGCAAGACAGACCTACTTTTCTAAGGGTTTAAGAGTGCCTGAGGTAACTGGATTAGCTCTGACATAGATTCAAACCTTTGGTAGAAGAAAAGCTTATAGCTTAATTTTACAAGACCCAGCATAGAAACTTGTTGGGCCATAGAGAGATGGGGTCTGAGAAAATTGGATTAGATCTCTTGATATAAGGACTTGAGCAATCCGAGAGGAAAATGCAATGATAAGTAACTGTAGCAGTCAGGTCCCTCCCCTGTGCAATGTTTCCATTCCAGAGATCAGGAGCTGGAAAAGCAAACCATCACTGATCTGTTCCCTCCAGTAAGTGAGTTGACCCTGCACTGCAACAGCTTTGGCTCCTGGTAACTGGAAATAATAAATCCTCTTTATAGACAGTAGTTTTGAGCTGCTACTTTCTTCTTTTTAGAATAATAATAATAAAAAAAGGAATGATTGGCTCCTGAAAGGTAAGCTTCAAGAAGAAAGACTGCTCCATCTTCTCTTGTTATTGGTAATTCTACGTTTTATCTCACCATCCATTTTGGTCAGTAGCCACCTTCCCTTTTTTGACCCCAAAGCTATACATGAGCTTGTTTCAATGAGCTCTTCCCAACATTCTCATTACCCCTATCATTGAACTTACTCTACTATATTATAATTGTTTATGTGTCTTCACATATGAGAATTCAGGCTTTTGGTTTTATTCATTTTTTTAATGTCAGTGTTTAGCACAGTGTCTTACACATGGCAAGTTTTAAGAAAGGTATCTTGAATGAATTCACAAATGGATGAATGGATGGATGAGTAGCCACAGGTCCTTTGAAGATGCTCTGGAAGATACTAGTACATCTGGATGATCTCTCAGAACATTCCAGCTCCTTCTGTGTTCTTCAGATGAATCACTTAACATCGCTAGGTTCACTTTTCTTATTTATAAAATGAAAGCAATGCTGCCCATTTCATTAGGTTGTTGTGAAGCTCAAAATAAGAACTTCATGCTGGGTGCCTATCCATGAACCAGACACTGTTCCTTTTTCACTCTCTCTACATTCAGTCTGTCTTTTACTAGAAGACGTTGACCAGGATTGCACTGGGGCAGCAGCTATGCTGTTTGTAATGTGGTAAAATGATAACTTGCTCCCAAGAGCTCAGTTGTTTGAGTCTGATGTGTTCAGAAGGTTTTTCCTGGAGGTGGGGGAGGAGGAGGGACTATATCCGTTCCTCAATTCAGTTTACCTTACAATATAAATGTTGTATGTTAGAGTATTTAAGAATAAGGCCAAAACTTCCACTTCCCACAATATTGAAAAAAAAGTACTACAAGAACCTCCCTAGCTTACAAAACCTAAAAATTTTTAATAAAAGGTATTACAATGCTTATCTAAGTTGTCAGGAAAATAAAGGAAATCATAAGAGGCTAAAAAAAATACAATAAAGCACAAGTTTTCAGAAGTTACCTTTCTGAAGTAATGGGTCCCATTAATTATCCCTAGTAGTGTAGAGTCATCATTTTAGCAGGGGTCAGCATACAACACCTAGAACCTGAACAAGGTGAGGACAGAAAAAGATCCCTAAATAGGCCAGGACCTAGGAGTTGACATCTTTAATGCAAGAGTAAACCAAAAGAAGAAAATGTATCCCACAAAGGAAAATAGTAAAAAAAAAAAAAATCTTTCTTATCTCAACCTTGGCTCTAGGTAGAGTCTACCCTAAAAATTTCTATCCATAAGAGGTCCTCATGAGAATTTAGAGACAAAATCTAGAATTTAAACTACCTATGTGGTCCCAACATATCTACCTTTAGAACTTAATTTAAAGTGGCTCATTATTATCAATGCTTTCCTAGATAAATATAAATTAAACCAAGGTCTCAAATAGTTTCCTTGGGTATTTTTAAACTCACTGAAATATAAAAATATAAAACAGAAGAGGAAACAAGTCATTTGATGGAGAATAAGTAGAAATAGCAAACAAAAATATAGCTACAAAAATGGTTGATATTGGAATTAGTAATTATAGAGTACTAGAGGCCCAGTGCACAAAATTCATGCATAGGAGAGGGGGATCCCTCAGCTCAGCAGGCACCCTCTTGCAATCCAGGACTACTGGCTCCTAACCACCCACCTCCCTGCCTGCCTGATCGCCCCTAACTGCTCTCCGCTGCCGGCCTGATCGCCCCTAACTGCCTCTGCCTCAGCCCCTGACACCATGGCTTTGTTTGGAAGGATGTCTGGAAGACATCTGGTCTAATTAGCATATTACCCTTTTATTAGTATAGATAAAATAAGTAGGTTTGATATACTTAATAAAAAATAGAATATCTGAAGTATAATAAGGTACCAGAAACTATGAAATATGATCAAGTGAGATCAACCGAAGGACTTGTATGCATGCATATAAGCATAACAAATAGATGCAAGACACTGGGAGTGGGGTGAGGGCATGTGCTGGGGGGTAGGGGAGGCTGGGGTGGGGGGAGGAGACATATGTACTACTATTTGTAATACTTTAAACAATAAAAAAAATATGATTGGGTGGATTTGAAAAAAAAAATTTCCAAGTAAAAAAAACCACATAACAAATGAGACTAATGATCCAGAGAATTGATATGGCATTAGATACAATGGAAGAAAGAATTAGTGAACTGGAAGAAAAAAGTTGAGATTTTTTGGTCTTTGTTCACTTTAAAAAACACACAAATTAAAAGTAATTTATTATGTAATATTCTGTGCCTATAATGGAATATATGAATTATATATTATCCACTGACCAACTGAAGAATCCAATATTAAGAATGTAACTGAAACTAGCTGGATCCTCCCCAATCCCATTCTACTTTCCTTTCAAACATAACCACTTTCCTGAATTTTTTGTTTATCATATTCTTGCTTTCCAAAAATAGTTAACTACAATGTAGGTATAACCAAATAATATTTGTTCAGCTTTGCTTGTGTTTGTGCTAATATTTATAGTGCTTTTATTAACTGACTTATACATTTCACCTAATGCACTTGTGCAAGAATTTATCTAGAGTACACACACCTAGGAGTGGAACTGTAGGGCCATAGAAATGTAATCTTTACCTGTGCTAGGCACTGCCAAGTTGTTTTCCAAAGAAAGTGTACTATTTTCCAGTCCTAGCAGTAATGTATGAGATTGTTTTCTACATTCTAAACATCTGTCATTGTCAAACTTCATAATTTTTTTGTCCATTTAGTGCAGGGGTGGGGAACCTTTTATCTGCCAATGGCCTTTTAGATATTTACCACGTCATTCTCAGCTCATACAAAATTATCAACTTAAAAATTAGCCTGCTATGTTTGGTCAAACATCTAATTAACTCACCGCTAATGCCTTGGCAGCACCAGACCAAATGATTTCGAGGGCCTTATACAGCCTATGGGCTGGACATTCCCCACTCCTGCTTTAGTGTCTGTAAAATGTTCTCATTATGATTTTCATTTGCATTTTCCTGATTACTAACAAAGTTGAGAATCTTTTAATATCGTGTATAGTCATCCGCATTTCTTTTTGTGAATTACCTTATCATGTCTTTTGTACATTTTTAAGCAGGTTGTATGCATTCTTTATATATTCTGGATTCTGGTCCTTTGACTTATGTGGTGTTAAGATTTTCTCCCAGTTTGTGGCTGATATTTTACTCTCTTTATGATATTTTCAGAAAACATAAGTTATTAATTTTAATGAAGTAAATTTTGTTTCCTTTTTTATTTTATTTGCATGTGTGTGTGTATCTTTCAGTCTCAGAGAAAGAGTCATTCATTGTAAAAGGAAAATCTTTAAAGTTTTAGAAGAAAATACAGAATATCTTTATGACTTTTAGGTAAGGAAAGATTTCTTAAACATGACCCAAAAAGGGTTAATCATAAAACGTTGCTATGTTCACGAACTTGTTAAAAGATTTTTAAGATAAGTTCGGCGGCATAAGCTGAGCCATTGTTTTCATTATTTCTTCCTGGAGAAATACACTGCTCGGTGCTGCTGAAGCGGTGGTACCAGAACAAAGGGCTGCCCGCACAGCCTCACAACTGCCTGTGTCCTAATTCTCATCCTTCTCACCCCCACGGCCACCACCTTCCCAGAAGGGAGGCCCAGGGACCCACAGCAGTTTCTTCACCTTTAGTTGTTTGTTATTAGCACTGATGGGGGTCTGTTTCCGCTAATCTTAACTGCAGCAAAATGCTCCAGGATGTCTATTCTTCTGGTTACATATGGAATTTCCTGGACTTCAGTTGATTGCTTGGGATGGGGGCTGATTAGATGCAGCTATTTCTAGGCATCCTTGCCTTTTCTTTCCTGAAAAACCATTGTGTTAGCAACATATTTTTAGGTGGGGCTGCAATATTCACATACATTTTCTTCTCTTTTTCACCATACAATTTCAGATCCTGTTTTCTTCCAGAAAACAAAACAAAAAAACATTAGCATCGAATGCTACTTTCCACAGTCCTATTCTTTGTAATAAAATTTATGTAGTCCTACAACTATACTGTTATCACTTTTTAGCATTTTGAGGCCATTTTCCCCCTGTGTGATTTCATGAGACTTCCCTCACACTCCCCAACACCCTCCCCTTTCCCCTATATCTATTTATGGATCATTATTCCCTTCTCCATCAACATCTTCTCAGCATAGCTGAATGCTCCAGGGAGATGGGGCTGGTTGGAGGCTCTGCCATGATAAATGGGTCTCTTTTCACTCTTCAGTAATGGGCTGGCTTCCACTCAGAGGAGCTAATTTCTTTGTAGCTACTTGGATAACCTAAGTAGATTATGTTACCAGTATTGCTGCTTATCTCATTCTAGAATCAATGATCCAATTCACATGATTACCACCTATAAATCTGGGGAAACGATTACACGGAACCCAACTAATTGATTAGTGGGTATTTCCTGAAATGAGTCATTTACAAAACTCTGCCTTAGTTCCTAGCCTATTTCTGAGACAATTATAAGCTAGTGAGTTGCTCATTTGCTGACTGTTTGATGGTAGCAGTTTATTCCTGGTGTAATGTCCGAATCACACCCGTTTCTCAGGGCTCTGGCCCCTGGTTCTTTCTCATTTCTTTGTCCCGTGCTTCTTTCTGAAGACCTCTGAGGAAGATGCCCAGTTTGTGATACAGCGGATCCTGAGTTTCCAGCTGTCTGTTGATTTTGATGGCACTGAAGTGTCCTGGTCCTTTTTATCCTGGAAGCAAATTGTAAACAGAATCTGCTTCCTTCTGCCTTGCCTTCCCAAGTCCAACTGACCATGTCAGAGGAAAAGGCCAAAAGAGACGTGTAGGTAGGAGATAGACAGCGTTCCCTGCCTCTCCTCCCAAGACCCGTATGCTAATGGGACTCGCCAAAAGATAGTGGCCGCTCTCCAGCTGAGCGTCTCCTGGAGGCTGGAATCCCTATTTTTCCAATCAGATAAGAATGAGGTATTTATAATTTTGAATGTGCCAGGCACTAAATTACAAAATGTTCCTTAAAATCTGAATGGGACAGGAAGTCAGATAATAACTGCTGTCATACACATGAGCACTTTCTATGAACAAGGTTATTTGTACTAAGATTTTTGCCTACAGCATCTTATTTAATCTTATAACCATCATGTGTCCTGGGTGTTATCACCTACATGAGAAAACCATAGCTGAGAGAGGTTGGGGATACATTTCCTAGGTCATTTAACTAATAAGTGAAGAAATTAAATTCAAACATAGACTTAGCTAACTTAATGGTGTATGCTTTTAACCATACACCGTTCTGCTTCCCTCATCTATAAGGCTAATATGCAAAGTGTCTGCACTGACGACCAGGGGGTGGCATGGAACGAAGGAAGGCCCTGGCCAGCAGCTGGCAGCTGGAAGGCCCCTGATCACTGGCCAGGCCTACGGACTCTACCCATGCACAAATTTTGTGCACCGGGCCTCTAGTTAAAAAATAAATGATAGGGCAGAATTACATGGTACTAACTAAAAGGAGGTCAGAAAGAGGAGAGTTCATGATGGCCTGGAGCAGTCATGGGCTACAGAGTAGAAGGAGGGGGTCCATGGAGACCACCTAACCCCATGTTCCTCAAACTTTTTAAAAAATTTGTGGTAAAAAAAAACCACATGATAATTTTTAAAATATGGAATGCTTCATGAGTTTGTTATCTTGCACAGAGGCCATGCTAATCTTCTCTGAATCATTCCAATTTTAGTATATGTACTGCACAAGAAATCACTCTCAAACTTTTTAACTTACATGAAGTGAATTTTACATCATGAGCAAGTACTAGTATACACACACATATATAACTGAAACAAACTTTTACTTTGTAATACGTGCCCTATTCCACGCAGAGCACTCCATTTTTCTACTATGCTTTATGTCTGTTTTTAAAATAATCCTAGTCATAGTTTATTAAATAGACTTTCTGACCTACAGTACTGATCTAGAAACCTCGACAGATGGGGAAATCAAGGCCCGGAGATGAGTTGAGTCCCTAGCCCACTGTCTTGAAAATAGTGGTCCTAAGTGTCTTTGCTTTATCTCCTATGTGACCCAGCACACCCATATGGCACCTCAGTGCGGAGCTGGGATAGAATCCAGATTTCCTGACTCCCAGTCCAGGCTTTTTCAGTCAAGGGAAGTTTGTCAAAGAGGAGGGACTCTCCCACGACAGTTTCTTCAATGGTGTGGGTAGAAGTGGGAGGAAACAGTGAAGCTGTGGGAGACTCACACCACACCCAGTGGGCCTTGTTCAAGGTCACAAGGTCACAAAGCTGTCTCATTCCAAAGTCACCCTCTTTCTCTGGTTGTCTAGCCTGGTTGCTCAGTCAAATCACCTGGGAGCGCTCCAACAATACTAATGCCCAGCTGCACTCAGATTGATTTAATCCAATTATTTAAGGATGGGGTGTTTTCTAAAAGCTGCCCAGTTGGTTTTAGTATGGAGCTATCACCTCAATGCAGTGCCGAAGATGTCCTTTAACACCACTCCTGCTTACCCTTCCAGCCCCAGAAAAAATGCCCCCTTCCCAATCTCATGGGCCCTGACTCAAATCACAGCCAAAAGGAACTGCCTTTCCATTATTGGATTCATCCAGCACTCAGATCCCTTCACCCTGTGTTTGACTTCCTGCTTCATGCCTTACTCATCTTTGTATCCAAGCATGCAATAAAATTTACAGAATACCCTCTGCTCAGATGGCTCTTCTTCCCCATACCACCCAGACCTCTGAAATCTACTGTGATTCACCTACAACTCCTAATGAGGGTGATGAAAATTCTCCCCAGGTTCAATGTTACTATCGGACAAGAGGGACACTCTCCCTAGGGGCTGCAGAATCCTCATGGCAATGAGACTGCAGTATCCCTTCTGGTGTGGCTGGGTTTTCTCTCCAATCTTTCCTCTCCAGTTGTCTCCTCCGGGTTTTCAGATTTCTGACAAGGCAGTGTGGCCTGGTGTGCAGTACCCTAGACAGGAAATGGGGAAGACACACTTCCTGACCTGATCACGCTGTCTGCCTGCCATAGGGCCTCCCTTTTTTGTTTTGTGAGCTAGGAATGACAACATTCCTAACTCAACTGTCACCCTCCGCTCCGTTTCCTCCTGGGGATTATATAAGAACTCTTGTATATGAAAACAAACCTCGTTTAGGTCCTTGAGCTTTTCTGAGGACAGATTTGTATAAATATAAGATACCTTTTGTTTTTGTTTGTAGCCCAGGGGATTTGCAGAAAGAAGTTGAGAGCCAGTGATGCTCGTTTTTATGGGCAGAAAATAGCTGCTGGAAAAACAACACGATGTGTAGAGCACAATGTTCTGATCGAGCAGGCAGAATTATCTTTCCCAGGCAGCCAGGAACACAAAACACCTGGTGCACACGTTTCCTGCCCCTTCACATATTTTGAAAGAAAGAGACCTTTACCCTGACCTGTCAAGCAATGATCTTCATGAACTTCTGTCCACAGACTGTGACTGTTATCTTGGCTTGCTGCTGTGGATTTAAGTGGTAAACACAGCTGATTCTCACTCATGGGGCGTCTTCTCCAGATATCCCTCAGACCTTATCAGATCCACACATGCATCTCTTCTTCCTTAAAACGCAACCATTGGATGTGCTAACAGTCAGGGGCTTCCTGCTACATTCATTCAACACCGTGTTGGGTGCCATTGAGAAGATGGGGATCTTGATGAGTTGATCCTGACCCTGTAATTGCTTTGCATCTTTGAGGGAGAGAAAACAAAATAAATTCACTGAGAACATTTAGAGAATAATGCAAATCTATTCATAATAAGATTCACTTCCTACCGTAAGGGCTCAAAGGTGTTTAAAGGCTCAAGGGTGTTTAAAGAAGGAAATTGATTCAATTTCACTGTTGCACTGGCACATCTTGAGGGAAGATTTTGATAACTAGCAAAGAACTTGCCCTTAAATTCATGAAAACTCCGCAGAAAACTCTGAAAGCACACAGTAAAACATTCTGGAGGAAAATAAAAGTTAAGAGAGGGAAGTAATCTATTATTCAACTTTTCATAGCATATAGGAAGGCATAACAATGTTGATTTAACTAAATGTTGACCTAACCAAAAATTATGAGATAACTATATTCCGAGGATAAGTTGAAGGAAGAGGAAGGAGGCATAATGAGGGCTAAATACAGAAATGCAAAAGAAAGCTAAAGCCTCACATTCCATGCTGGGAAGACAATATATGATGACTAACTCTGAAAAAAAAAAATCAAAAAGGAGCAATATCAGCATTATTTAGAGACACGAATAAGTACCAACTAGCTAAAAGAGATGAACGTGATTGCTCTTTCTGATAAACAGGAAATGATGGAGGGCTCTGCTGCTTTCAGTAATAAACCTGATGAAACTATTTGACTCTGAACTATGTGTGTCTGTGCAACTTCAGTGAAACAAAAAAGCAAAAAAGAAGAAACAAGAAGGAAAGAAAGAAGGTAGAAATCGGTGTGGGAAAGTTTCATGGAAGAAGAAGAAGACGCAACAGAGGGGAAGGTGCTCAATGATATCAATGAAGTGAACAAAGGAAACGTGAAATGGCCCTTGAAGGACAAAAGCATTGAGGAGGTGGAGGAAGGAGCAAATAGCTATTGCTGGGAAAACCAGATAGCACAGCAGTTTAAGTCCTGACTTTGGAGTAAGGCAGATTGAGCGGGGTATGCCACTCATAGGCTGTGTGATTCTGAGCAAGTGAAGTAACCTCTCTAAGCTTTACTTTCCTCTTATATGATAAGTACTAACAATACCTCCATCATAGATTTGGTGGAGAAGTAACCAAATAAGCAGAAACTGGCAAACTCTTAGCACAATGCCAGGAATATAGGAGCTCCTCAATGTTTATTTATTGTTGTTATTATTGGTATTATTATTATCATCATTATTGAAAACAGGCAGGAATTATTTAGTCTATATTTGGGGAAAATATATTCTCCCTATAATAAAATAATCCAAAACTTGATATTGAGCATTATTTATGTAAACTTGAGTAGAAAGAACCTGCCCACGATAGCATTATTGTGTTCCTCAAGCTGGGATTTCTTGCCTCTCCCCTTTCTTTCAGTTTCCTTCCCAGCCCCACTACTTCATATCCCCCTGTGCCATAGTGAGCCCCCAATTCCTCTTCTCTCTCCCATTCTCCTTCTGCCTTCTCTTCTCCCAGTGACAGCCTGGTGAGTCGTAAGGGATGGATCTGTGATGGTGGCCTTTCAGGCAATGATGACAGAGTGTGGGGCCTGGGGACAGAGATTTTCTCGGATGCTTCCCAATCCTACCCAGTCATGTATAAACAGCTAATGACCTCTAACACAAGGAGTACCCAGCAGCACAATTCTGAGTTCCTTTACAATCAGAGTTTTAGTAGTAAGAGTTTAAGGAATTCTTTATTTTTCTTCTGGTGGAGATCCACCATAGAGGCCATGACATAGCTAAGCCATGATGTCACAAGTCAATAGGGCTGCCATACACATACCACTGGGTAGTTTGAGCACTGCACATAAATGCCACAGGTAGGCATTTGCTTATCAAGTTATGAGATCCCACTCCTCTCCATAATCCACCCTATGGATGACAGTCATGTTCTCACTGAAATGTACTTAGTCACATTCTTAGCTTCAGAGGGCTCTCTTGGCTTCAAATTACCTACAGGATAAAACCCAAGATTCTTAGCCTGGCAGATAAAGCTTTTCACATCCATCCCTGCCTTTTCTCCTCATCTCCTACCATAATAAACTTCTCCCCAGTCCCCACAAACACCGTACCCTTTTAGGACATGGCCCTTTCATCCAAATACCTTTCCTACACTTCTTCACTTGGTAAACTCCTGCTCATTCTACACAAACCAGCTCCGGTGTCATTTCTGAAGTAAAAGCTATCTCCAGCCTTTGGAATCTACAATCCTTTGCTCTAAGATGTTTAGAGCCCAAAAGGCGAGCACATAGTACATGCATAAGAAATATTTCTTAAATGAACGAATGAGTTCTGACTTTAGTAATAGCACTTATTATGATGTCCTACTTACTTATTAGTTTCCTCATCAGACTGAGCTTCTCAAAAGGGTAAGGTCAAGGGAGATTGTGTCTTTTAAATCTGTATTCTGAGATCTTAGCACAGTGAGTCATATAGGAGTTAGACAAATGAATGAATTTTCCAATATGTATTTTGGAAAAATTGTTTTTTTTCTCACTGTGCATTATTTCTTACATGATTAGATTGCCCTTCTCTGTTAATGTTGGGTTGGGAGAAAGGGGAGTGAAGAGAACAGGGGCCTTTTGTTAGCTTCCCTCTCTAGAATATACCTGGGAATATGAAGTGGGATGCTGTCTTAAGTTAGAGTCCCTGGAGTCAGAGGCTGGGATGGGGAGTCCTATGCAAGTGCTCACAGGGAGACTTTGTAAGGGAGTGAGGGAAGCAAGACAGGACATGGGAGAAGCAAAGCGAGGATATGGGCTAAACTGCACGCAGGCCTTTGCCCAATCCCATAGAAAGTTCTGGGACAGGATAGCCTCACAGAATTGTCCCATTTTGAGGCAAAGGAATAGGTTTTTATACTCCTGTGTCAGTATCATGTTGCAAACCACACACCGAAGTAGGGGACAACCTCCCAGGCATTTCTGAGTGGAGCAGCTCTGGTGGCCAAGAGAAGCCTTAGTCACTAACACACACAGCAGCTGAGTAAGAAGATAACAGACTAGTAAAAGGATCCGAGTAGCACAGCAAAAGCCCCTACCACACCCCTGAACACAAGGATAGAAAGTGTTTACTCCTAGAAGGATTATCCAAGACTTTACTTAAAACCTATCTACTCCTGTTTGATCAACAAGTCTAATCAACATGGCTATCTGGGCTGGTTTCTCACTCTTTAACAAACTCTTAAAGGTAAGCATATCACTTAAGCAAAAAAAAAAAAAACAACAAAAAACAAAAAAACAAAAAACAGGGACTCCAAAAAGCAGAGCATTCT
This sequence comes from Myotis myotis, assembly GCF_014108235.1. Classification (NCBI taxonomy): domain Eukaryota; kingdom Metazoa; phylum Chordata; class Mammalia; order Chiroptera; family Vespertilionidae; genus Myotis; species Myotis myotis. The sequence goes on from NW_023416313.1 coordinate 33,317,121, forward strand.
GGAACCTTGTATTGTAGATCCCTAGAGGGCAGCAAATTAAGGAAAAGTCTAGAAAAACTGAGGTTTGCAATAAGAAGAGGTTAAACAAGCTATGTCTGGCATTCTATAATTAAGGACACAGGGTGATATGCAACATAATTTTAAAAGATGTCATTTGAAATTTGGAAACTTAAGCTATGTAAACAACTACATAGACATCTTATTTTTGCAGAGTATCTGCCTCCCCACCAGCCCTCAATGACTGAGGTGTTACTGAACTATACCTTGGAGAACATCTGACCTCAGGAGCCTGTTGAAACTTCTTGGACAGTAGCATAACTTCAGACTTGTTTAAACATTCTGACACTTCTGATTCTATCACATATAATATATACACAGTCTGGCATAGAGAGAGCTCTAGCCTGGCATCAGACATGGAGTTCAAGCTCCTCTACTATCATTAACATCTGGGTAGCCCTAAGCAAGTCGTTTATCTTCTCTGAGTCTCAATGTCTTCATCTGTAAAGGGGAAATAATCATATTTATCATGTTACTAATAATATTTATTATAGAATATTACATATTATACCAATGTAATATATTATTATATTAACAATATTATTGTTGTTGTTATTATGATGATGCTTCATCAGCCTGCTGTGAGGAGCAAATGAGATACCATTTGTGAGGAGCAAATGAGGTACCATTTCATTAATTAAAATGAAGGTATTGTATTTGGCAAAGCAACCACCCTTTCATCCCTTTCTTCTTTCCAATGAACATTTTGACAGTTTTTCTAAACCCATAAAACTGGTGAGATACACATGGATGCCATTTCCTATAGGTTTATTCTGCCCCAGCTCACCACCATCTGGCCTCTGAGCTGCCCTCCCGGAGGCCGCCTGCACCATTTCTTGCTCCTATTTCAGATGACTGCCTTTGGAGCCTGGGCTTCTCAGGAAGGACATTGCACAATCAGAAACCCCTGATTGGCGAGGCTGTAACTTTTTTTTCCTGGAGTCCTTTCAGGAATGTGTCATAGGAGGTGGGAGAGATGGCCCATGGAACAGGGAGTACTAGGCACCAGAAACCTGGTAATAAAATGTCTGAGCATTCCTTTTCAAAATCTGATGAAGACATCAATCTTCATTTAAGCCGAAGGGCCAGGGGTCCACAGCACTGGGATTGACTGAGCTGCATCTAAAAGCTGGAGAAACAATGACCAAAATACAGGCCATAGAGCAAGAGGGAGTGTTTTCTAGAACTCGATGACATCTATTTTCAACAAGTGGTGAATTTGCCAATAGCAATTATCTCTAAGCACGAGCCAGCCTCAAGCTATGTGCTGTCAGAGGCAGCCTGCTCCGAATGAAGAGCTGCTTGACTCTTCATGGCTTTTCCAGTGCCATCCTCAGTGATGTCATCTCGGTAGCTTATAATCAGCCAGGGTGGCAGTATTTACATCATGAAACTCGGCAGGTGCCACCAATAGGGATTTTTTTCCCACCAGAGAACCAGCTTACCAGCTCTGCCAAGCTTGTATCCAAATGTCAACAAGACGTGTGGAACCCTAAAATAGCTTTCAGAAGAACAGTTGCTCTTGAATTTCCATGTAAACCACTGGGGGGAAAGAGGTTTATTTGTATATAAATATTAAAAAACCCGTGCTTTCCTATTCCAAATTCACCTTCCTCATGTAGCCTCTCCTTTCCTTTTGCCTGGATGCTGTGAAGGGCGCTACCACACTGAGAAAAACCTGAGTCACTGTTACATCCTCGGCATTGTCAACTTGATTGTGTGTATTTTTTTCTGGTTGTTTTTTTTCCATGAGTGTTTCCCAGACTCCACCAGTACAGAGGATGCCTAAAGAAAGTAATTTCCTGTGGGGAGTATACCCTCAGAGCTTGAGGTTTCATGGGGAAAAGTAGCAGCAAGATGCTGCTCTCTGATTGAAGGAGTTTTGCCAAACAAATTGGATCCAGCTGAAAGTAGCCAACCTCAGTAGGAGAACATGAATTTCTTCTTCCTTTGCATACCAAACTGTAAGATTAATGAAAAATAAAGGAGAATAAAAATGCAAACATGCACAATTTTCACTTCCATGGACATGTTTTTCTTCTTTTTCTAGTGATGTAATTCCTGCTACATTTATTAGTTAAAATTCCTTCCTATATTTATTTTATTTTATTTTATTTTCATCACCATTTATCCTTTCTTCCAAACCCGTCTCCTCCCACAATCACCACCACAGACCTTTATTTTACTAATATTTGTGGCTATCGCTGATGGTTTTCACGACTCTTCATTGGGGGGAAAAATCCCCCCAAGCAAATTTTAGTCACATTCCCTATCTTCAGTCTGGATTAAAAACAAGAAACTGCAAACCAAACAATGTCTGTCCCTTGGAAGAAATCTTATTTTAAAAATAATAATAAAAAGAGGGAAAACCCCAGTTCCTGAAATATGGTAGATGCTTTTTAGAGGCCACTGGAAGCTTGCCTAAATCATCCTGGTGAAATGGAATACATGTTGGTGTTGGAATATGGGCACCTCCTTATTTCTTGCTAGTAATGATCTTCATCTGAAGGAAGGATGCTAGCCTAGGCACCATTCAATGCCACTTATGCAATCTGAGGTCTCAGGGTCAAGTAGCCTTAGACCCTTCCTCTCCATATCTTCCTTAAATCTCCCACATATACAGTTTCTTGTCACCGGATGATGAGAGAATGATGGGCTCACTGGAATAAAAAGCCACTTCATTGATGGAGTCAGCATAGCCAGGCAGCTCATACAAAATCTTCCTGCATGTGATATCCTACACATACACAAACCTGCTATGTTACTTCCATCAGATGACCATGACCATCTCAGAAGACTTTTTCAAAGTTTTGAATATTTTCTTGAAATATCATTTACATTATCACCCCAAAATTGAAATACTTATAAATCTAGCAGAATATATACAAAATCTATATAAGAAAAACTATAGAATTCTGATGAACAAAATCAAAGAAAAACTAAATATATATGCCATGTTCATGGATAGGAAGCCTCAATGTTGTTAAGATATGAGTTCTTCCCAACATGATCTATAGATTCAATGCAATACCAATCAAAATCCCAGCAAGTTATTTTATATATATTAACAAACTAATAATAAAGTTTACATGGTGAGGCAGAAGCCCCAGAAGAGCCAACACAGCATTAAAGGAGAAGAACACAGTTGAAAGACTGATACTACTCTTTAAGACTTTAAGACTTTCTATAAAGCAACAGCAATCAAAACAGTATGGAACTGACAAAAGAATAGACAAATAGATCAATGGGACAGAATATAGAACCTAGAAATAGGTCCCAATAAATATAGTGAACTAATCTTTAACAAAGGAGCAAAGCAATATAATGGAGCAAATATAGTCTCTTCAACAACTGGTGCAGGAAAACCAAGACATCCATATGCAAAAAACTTAACCTAGACACAGATCCCACACACTTCACAAAAATTAACTCCAAACGGATAACAGACCTAAATGTAAAATGCAAAACCATAGAACTCCTATATGACAAGGAGAAAACCTAGATGGCCTAAGAAATAGCAATGAGTTTTTAGATACAAAACCAAAGCAAAATTCATGAAAGAAATTGACAAGTTGGACTTCATTAAAATTAAAAACTTCTGCTTTGTGAAGGACAATGTCAAGAGAATGAGAAGACAAGTCACTGATTGGGAGGAAATATTTGCAAAAAACACAACTGATAAAAGACTGTTATCCAAAATATATGAAGAACTCTTAAAACTTAACAGTAAGAAAACAAACAACCTAATTAAAAAGTGGGCCAAAGACCTTAACAGATACCTCACCAAAGAATATGTACAGATAGCAAATAAGCATATGAAAGGATGCTATACATTATATGTTTTCGAGGAAATGCAAATTAACATATCAATGATATACCACTACATACCGATTAGAATGTCCAAAATTCAGAACACTGTCAACACCAAGTACTGGCAAGACTGTGGAGTAACAGAAACTCACATGCATTGCTGGTAGGAATTCAAAATGGTATGGTAATCTTGGGAAATAGTTTGGCAATTTCTTATGAAATGAAACCTACTCTTGCATTATAATCCAGCAATCATTTATCCAAAGGAGTTGAAATTTTTGTCCACACAGAAACTTTCTCACAGATATTTATAGTAACTTTATTCATAATTGCCAAAGCTTGGAAGCAAGCAAGATGTCCTTTAGCAGATGAATGAACAAATAAACTGTGGTATATTCTAATAATGAAGTATTATTTAGTGCTAAAAAGAAATGAACTATCAGCCATGAAAAGCTCCTGTTATCTATTATGCAGTAGCACACTAATCCAAAACCTAATGGCTTAAAATAATTTATCTCTCACAGTCTGTCAATTGACTGGGCTCATCAGCAGGGTGGTTCTTTTTGGGGTCCCTTATGCGATTGCAATTAGATAATGACTGGGCTAGTCTGGAATCATCTGAAGGCCAGACTGAACAAGACTCCAAGTTGACTTCTTCCCACTCATGTCTGATTCCACCCAGAATTCCTGTGGTCTGTTGTCTCTGGTAGAGTGGCCTGGACATCCTAAAAAAATGGCAAAAGACTGATTAGACATCTCATAAAATGTATCATTCGTCATCAGAAAAATGAAATGCAAATTAAAACCACAAGAGATACCATTTCACACTAACTAGAATGGCTGAAATTTAAACGACTGACACCAAACGCTGGCAAAGACAGAGGTAAATTGGCAAACTACGGCCGGCAGGCCAAAGCCAGCTCACCACCTGTTTTTGTAAATAAAGCTTTATTGGAGCACAACCACAATCTCATGTTTATAAACTGTCTATGGCTTTCACAAAACAATAGCAGAGTTGCAGAGTTGCAACAGAGACCATATAGCTTGCAAAGTCTAAAATATTTATCCTCTGGCCTTTAACAGAAAAAGTTTACCAACCCACAATGTAAAACAACTCTGATGCATTTATTTAAGAAGTGTAAAATGGTACATCCATTTTGGAAAAAGTTTGGCAATATCTTACAAAGTTAAAAATATACTTATCTTTGACCCAGCAGTTCCATTCCTAGGTATTTACCCCAAAGAAATAAAAACATACATTCACCAGAGGCTTGTACAGAATGTTCATAGTGGCTTTATTTATACTATCTAAAAACCAGACCAAGTCCAGGTGTTCATCATTCGGAAAACAGATAAACTGTCATATTCATAAAATGATACTGCTCAGTAATATAACGGTATGAACTATTGGTGCATGCACCAATATGACTGAATCTTAAAAATATTATGCTGAGTATAAAAAGCCTAACACAAAGAGTATACACTGTAGGACTCCATTTATACAAAATTCGAGAACAGGGAAAACTAATATGGTGGGAAAAATAAGAACCATGGTTGACTTTGGTGGGAGTGGGGGTAGCAGAGTTTGATTGGGAAGGGCATAAACCAGTTTCCTGCGCCTGATGGTGCTGTCCAATATCCTGAGAGAGGTTTGGGTTACACAGGTTCGTGAATTGTCAAAATCAACAAATATATACTTCAGATGTATTAAGATTTACTTTTCGTTTGTATACTTTACATCAACAGAAAAAACTGCAAATATTGAACTCTACTTGATGCATATATATATGCATACTAATGTCTGCAATTCTCTTTGCAATGCAATAAAGAAAAGATGAATTAATGGATGGAGAGAGGGATAAGTGGATGAATAGATACATAATAAAGCAAATATAGTTCTGTGTTAATAGAAGACTCTAGGTGGAGGGTGTACAGGTGTTTGTTGTCAAATTTTCTCAACTATCATGTAGTTTGAAATTTTTCATAGTAAAATGCTGGAAATTTTTTTTCTTTTAAAAAATATGGAATGCTTCACGAATTTGCGTGTCATCCTTGCGCAGGGGTCATGCTAATCTTCTCTGTATCATTCCAATTTTAGTATATGTGCTGCTGAAGCGAGCACTGGAAATTTTTTTTAAAAAACCAAAAACTTATTTAGAAGAGGAGAAAGGGGCAGGTCAGCAGGGAGTGAGTAATTAGGGAGTTGCCCCTTCTTTTCTGTGAATCTTGCTTTATAGACAGAAGAAAATGCTTCTGTAAAAACCGACTATTCCATTCCCAGTCAAATGGAATTTTACAGGATATCTATATTAAGTGGCTTTCAAATCTTTCCAGAATAGATCGGAAATGTCCAGGTTCCTGAAGTTGGAGGAGATTTCCTTGCCTGAATTTGCCATGGCCTGTTCATGGTTGGTGGCCCATTTGGGATTGAGGTAGGGACTCCCAAATGCAGCAAACATTTGCTCCCCAAAACACTAAGACTGAGAAATCTATTGAGAAGATAAGGCCTATCAATGGACATTTCAAAGGATCTTGTTATTGTAATATAGCCATTTCCTAATGGCCCTAAAAAGGACACAAAGGGGGAAAATCCCTATACCATAAACCCCATGGAAGTAGGAACGTATTAGTCTTGCTCACCATTTTATTTCCAGTACAGTGTCTAGCACAAAGTAAAGCCCTGTTAAATATTTGGTGAACAAACAAATAAATGAAGTAAGATCCTTCCTATTGGAAATCTTAGGGTAACTTTCAAGATAAATGATCCACACATTTCAGCTGCCCTCTCTACTCAGCACCAGTGGAAACAACTTCCCAGCAAGGTCTTGATTAAATATATAATTTTATATCTTTGTGCCGGGGTCCAACCCCAGCGGGTCCAGGGGTTCCCAAAGGTGTGGATGGAGTCGGTGAAGAAGGAATGACACGGAGACAGCGTTCAGTTGATCAGCAGCCTAGCCAGGATCTCTAGCCAGGATCTCCAGCCAAGTTCTGGTCTGGATCTCCAGCAAAGTTCTGCTTAGGATCTCCAGCCAGGTTCTGTGTCCATGTTCTCTTACTAGGTTCTCCAGGTTCTCCAGTCAGGTTCTGTAGCCATGTTCCCTCGCTAGGTTCTCCAGCCAGGTTCTGTCCAGGTTCTCTAGCCAGGTTCAGTCACCAGGTTCTAGTCAGGTTCTCTTGCCAATTTCTGTAGTCAGGTTCAGTCCAAGATCTTTTGCCATGTTCTCTCGCTAGGTTCTGTCTCTAGGTTCTGAGGCCAGTTTCTGTCCAGGATCTTTTGCCATGTTCTCTCCAGCGAAGTTCTTCTGTCTCTAGAGAACGTTCTGTGTAGGTTCTGTGCCTCCTGGTTCTGTCTTCTCAGTTCTGTGTTCTAAGTTCTGTATTCTAAGTTCTGACTCTTGCTGTCTTATTACATCTGTATTTATACCAGTTGATTCAATCCTATCAATCTCTATTACAAAGGTTAGGGCGTTTCTTATCTCCATTCCAGGGAGTAAAGATTATGTAGCTTAAGCATGATTGTTCATAGTTAAAGTGATTAATTACCCACCTGGCACTAGTTAAGAGGTTTTATTCCCTCCCTAACTTCAGGGGAAAATCCCTACCTGGGGAAACAACCTTTCTCAGAGACCTTGGTTAAAACACATAGTGCCAAGAAGGTGAGCAAACATATTAGGAACAGTATGCTATATATGCCAGGTCCCTTGAAACAGCAAGCATGGACCGGCTCCCGGCATCTTTGTCTACATGGTTAATATGTTTCCCCAGCAAGAGAACAACCAAAACAATAATTGCTACTGCTACTACCATGTATTGAGCAAATGCTATAAGGCTGGGGACGATGTTCAGCGCCTTACTAATTGTTGCCAAGCTTTGCAATAATCCTGAGTGGTAAGAATGAGATGAGAAAATCATTGCTTAGCTAAGATAATTTACCAAAGGATATACTGCTAGGAAGACCCAAAGCATTCAAATATAAGCAGCCTGACTCCAAAACGTATTAACTATAATGCCTAGCACAGCAGAAGGTAAAAGTGTTCTATGCAACACCACACAAAAGTACATTTAAAAAGGCTAGAATCTAATTAGTTTGCTTTCCCCCGTGTGCATATATGGAGAATTGACTGTTGGCAAACACCTACTGTAGACCATGGTGTGTGTGTGTGTGTGTGTGTGTGTGTGTGTAGTAACTGCCTAAATAATTAAAAGGAGGAAGGAAACACATCCTCTCTGGCCTCTGGACTCTCTCTTCCTCACCCTTCCTCACTCTGGCAAATACAAGCTTGTCCAACCAGAAAACTCCACCTACCTCTAGTAGAAATAGTTGCCCCAGCATAGCTAGTTGTTGATGGTTTTTTGTTTGTTTTGTTTTTAATATCTGTTCTCAGGAGAGGACCACTCCTGGGGTTTGTAGTTTCTCCAAGTCCTTTATGGACACTACAGAGCCGTTTCTCTCCCCTCTGAAGGTCTGTCTGAACACTGGGCATGTATAAATGCCCCTGCCCTCTCATGACCATCCATGAACAAGCACAAGAATAGTACCCATGTGGGACATAGGAACCATAGACCTGAGGAAGAAGCTCATCCTGCAGATAACCAGGAAATACCTAACATGTGTCTTTCATGCGATCCACCACCACCATGAGTGTTCCCCTTCATGTTGAAAACTTCTCTACCCAGCTGGCCTCTTGTTTAGAAGCATCAAACAGACCATCCAACCTCAGAGGGAAGGTGGGGGATAGGGGGTGAGAGATCAACCAAAGGACTTGTATGCATGCATATAAGCATAACCTGTGGACACAGACAGTAAGGGGGTGAGGGCATGTGCTGGGAGGGGGAGGGGAACGACTGGGGAGAGGTCAATGGGGGAAAAGGAGACCCATGTAATACTTTAAACAATAAAGAATTAAATAAAAATAAATAAATAAAAATTTTAAAAAAGAAATGACGGCCCGAACCAATATGCTCAATTAATATTTGACAAAGGAGGCAAGAACATACAATGGAGCCAAGATAGTCTCTTCAATAAATGGTGTTGGGAAAATTGGACAGATATATGCAAGAAAATGAAACTAGACCACCAACTTACACCATACACAAAAATAAACTCAAAATGGATAAAGGACTTAAATGTACGACAGGAAACCATAAAAATTCTCGAAGAATCCAAAGGCAACAAAATCTCAGACATATGCTGAAGCAATTTCTTCACTGATACAGCTCCTAGGGCACTTGAAACGAAAGAGAAAATGAACAAATGGGACTACATCAAAATAAAAAGCTTCTGCACAGCAAAAGAAACCATCAACAAAACAACGAGAAAACCCACTGTGTGGGAAAACATATTTGCCAATGTCATATCTGATAAGGGCCTAATCTCCAAAATTTATAGGGAACTCATACAACTTAACAAAAGGAAGATAAACAATCCAATAAAAAAATGGGCAAAGGACCTAAATAGACACCTTTCAAAAGAGGACATTCAGAAAGCCAAGAGACATATGAAAACATGCTCAAAGTCACTAATCATCCGAGAGATGCAAATCAAAACAACAATGAGGTACCATCTCACACCTGTCAGACTGGCTATCATCAACAAATCAACAAACGACAAGTGCTGGAGAGGATGTGGAGAAAAAGGAACACTTGTGCACTGCTGGTGGGAATGCAGACTGGTGCAGCCACTATGGAAGACAGTATGGATTTTCCTTAAAAAACTGAAAATGGAACTCCCATTTGACCCTGTGATCCCACTTCTAGGAATATATCCCAAGAAACCAGAAACACCAATCAGAAAGGATATATGCACCCCTATGTTCATAGCAGCACAATTCACCATAGCTAAGATCTGGAAACAGCCTAAGTGCCCATCAGTAGATGAATGGATTAGAAAACTGTGGTACATTTACACGATGGAATACTATGCTGCTCTAAAAAGGAAGGAACTCTTACCATTTGCAACGTCATGGATGGAACTGGAGAGCATTATGCTAAGTGAAATAAGCCAGTCAATGAAGGAAAAATACCACATGATCTCACTCATTCATGGATAATAGAGACCATTATAAACTTTTGAACAATAATAGATACAGAGGCAGAGCTGCCTCAAACAGATTGTCAAACTGCAGCAGGAAGGCCGGGGAGGGTTGCGGGGCAGGAGGTAGGGGGGTAAGAGATCAACTAAAGGACTTGTATGCATGCATATAAGCATAACCAGTGGACATAAGACATTGGGGGATAGGGGAGGCTAGGAGACTGTCTATGGCGGGGGGATAAAATGGACACATATGTATTACCCTTTGTAATACTTTAAGCAATAAAAAAAAATGGAAAAAAAATAAATAAATAAAAAGAAGACAGTTTCAAAACCTGACAAAACCTCTATCAAAAAAAAACAAAACAAAACTATTAGATTTAATAAATGAATTTGACATAGTAGCAGGATACAAAATTAACATACAGCTTGAAGGGAGAGCAGCAGTGGCTAAGAGCACAGCCTCACCATCACCCAAACTAGCCTTGGTCACTACCCTGGACCAATGCAGTGAGCCTCACACCAGCGGGACCTCGCAAGGGACCACCACGGCAAATCTGGGACACTGCAGTGACATGCATGCCATCCCTGCGGCAGAAATCTGGACCCCACAGTGATTCTCATGCCACCCCCACCTCCGATACAGATACCCCGCAGTGAGATGTGCACCATCCCCGCAGTCAGCGCCAGGATCTCACAGGTGACCCTAGCCAGGGGAGCTTGGAGCCTGAGGTGAGTCGCATGCAAGTGGTACCTTGTAAGTGAACCCGCAGCAGCTCAGAGACTGCATACTGAGAAGCACACCAGAGGGTTCTGGGACTTCACAGGGCATCGCATACCAGAGGTACTGTGCATATACCCTCACTGATCCTCAGGGCCTGCAGCTGACACGTGCAGGACCTGATCCATGGGGGAAGGGAGAACAAGTAAGAACAGAGACAATCAGGGTGATAGACTTAAGGCTGACCCAGACTCTGGACTAAGGAGTCCCTGACCATTGGACAACTATGGGATTCAACTTCTCTGACCTCAATCAGGTTATCCTGGGCCTGAAAGAGACAGTGACTCACATTAACCTGTACTAGAGCAGCTTCCAGGAGACGCAGGATAGATACACCAAGGGACCAGATACAACATCAGAGCAAAATCCAGCAATCCCCAATCTCACTGGCAGTAAGTCACAGAGGAGATCATTCCCACAAATAAGACATCAACAGTCAACTCCCAATTACAACAGGAGTGCCCAAATAATGAACACAGGGACACTCCTAGAGCATCCCGCTGAGGTGAACAGAGAGACTGCACCATTGGATGCCTCAAGACGATTTCTGCAGTAGCCAACCAACAAAGAATGGGGGGCATAACAGTTATATCTAATACATAGAAGCAAATACACAGAGACAACTAAAACGGGTAGACAAAGAGGCAATCCCCAAATGAGAGAAAAAAAGGAATCTCCAGAAAAAGAACTAAATGTAGTGGAGGTAGGCAACCTGTCAGACATAGAGTTAAAGCCATGATTATAAAGACGCTTAAAGAATTTAGCACAAATTACAACAGCATGAAAAAGTCAAATAGCCGAAACCGGTTTGGCTCAGTGGATAGAGCGTCAATCTGTGGACTAAAAGGTCCCAGGTTCAATTCCAGTCAAGGGCATGTACCTGGGTTGCGGGCACATCCCCAGTAGGAGATGTGCAGGAGGCAGCTGATCGATGTTTCTCTCTCATCGATGTTTCTAATTCTCTATCTCTCTCCCTTCCTCTCTGTAAAAACTCAATAAAATATATTTAAAAAAAAAAAAAGAAATGAATATATACTAATACATGGACCTGAATTAGGACAAGTGATTGAATTCTAGGCCGTAGTCCAAACGTTAAAGTAGACTCTCATGCTCATAGAGGTTCAATATTATAAATTACAGTTCTATCCCTGGAAGCACATATCATTAGATATAAAAATTGATCAAAATATAAAATTAAATTCTTATATATTTACTTTTTTTTTTTCTGTCCTCTCATTTTGACGCCTTTGCATTTTTTTTAATTGCTTAAAGTATTACAAAGGGTGTTACATATGTGTCCATTTTATCCCCCCGCCCTAGACAGTCCCCTAGCCTCCCCTATCCCCCAATGTCTTATGTCCACTGGTTATGCTTTCTTATATATTTACTTTTTGATAGGAAATATATCACAATCCACAAAACATATAGTTAAAATAACAATTACAAAGTTAATGTTTATCTTAATACCCAAATCCCAAGAGATCCACTTCTGAGAACAATGACATAATTCAAGAAATTGAATATAGTCAGCATCCCAGAGGACACCACATGACACTCTCCAATCACATAGGTTCCTCTGCTTCTTCATTAGAGGTAATCACTATTTAATCTATAGTGATAAAGAGTTATGGTCTTTGTTTTATATTTATATCCATATCCGTATTTCTATATCTATATCTATATCTATATCTATATCTATATCTATATCTATATCTATATCTATATCTATATCTATCTATCTATTTACACATATATCTCAAAACAATATAAATTGGGCTTGCCTATTTTTGAACTTCATATAAATGAACTTTCACTATAAGAATTCTAACCATGAGTATCCTTTTGTCACTTGCATCTGTCTCTCAACATAATATCTATAGCTGTTGCTCAAGTAGTGCTCTAAAACACTGATTTCGAGCTATTTTATAAAGTTCACTTCTATGAAAATTTCTTCATATATTAGAATAGATGTACTGAATAATTGATATTAATATAAAATAATACTGATTGTAAATTGTAGTTTAAAATTTAAAAAAATTTAAATTAAAAGTAATTCCTATTTTGGTTGAAAGGAAGCTAAAAATAGTGATTAATGTTTTACTTTACTCAAAACAGGTAGATTTTCTTATATAGCATTGTTTTTAAGTATCCTTTCATATAAAAAGTACTTTTGTTTTCTAATTTTAAAAGTAATAATGTCATGTAGGCATTGTATAACTAAGCTCATATAAAAAAATGTAATTTTTCATTGCTTTAATATCTGATAAGACTTTACATTTGTAAAGCTAATTTGTGCAAGAAGGTTTAAACTATATTTTGAAAATTCTTTCATCCCCAAAAAAGATTTAGTTAATAGGAATTGAGTATTCATGATGCCAAGGCTGTAACATTTTATGAGGTATAAGCTGAACTTTTAGAAGTCACCTGCTACAGTCTGGAATGAGAGTCCTAACACATCAACTCACTGTGTGATCTTAGGAAGTCACTTTAACTCTCTGGATGTTACTTTTCTACATCTGAAAAATGAAAGTTAGATGATCTCTAAGAGCCCTTCCAGTAATGTGTTTCTAAAGCATTTAGATTGTTTCCAAAAGTTTATTGTTTACAAAGGATGCTGCAGTAACATCTTTGCAAGGATGGCCTTCTCCTACTTTTGTTTAATTTAGATTAATTCCTTAGTATAAATTCCCAGGAACAGGATTAATAGGCATAAATATTTTTAAGGCTTTCAATAAAACTGACCAAATACATTCTGTAATTGGCTTTCCTAAGGTGTTGTACCACTCATATCAATTGATAAATTGGCAATAGTTATTAAAGCTTTAAAAATGTTCTTAACCTCAAGTCTTCTATTCCATCTCTATAAATAAGTCTCCAAAAGAAAGAAAAGGATGACACAATCATGTTTATCAGATTACTAATTGTAATAAAGAAAACTTGGAAAAGAAACACATTTCAAACAACAGGGACTATTTGTTATGGAACAGAATATTATATAAACATCAAAAGTCAGAATTTAGAAAAGTATTAATAACATGGGGAAATGCTCGTAGTATATTTTCAGTGAAAATGCAGATCTGCAAAACACGATGCATATTATAATCCCATTATATCTTTGCATATGTATGGACATATATATATATATATGTAAAGTATACGTACATATACATACTATATATATGTGTGTGTTATCAATATTAATATTTGTCTGCTAACTAAATATATGTATATGTATATGTATAGCCTAAATATATATGCATATACATATAAATGCAGTATATGTAGATATTCTAAATACATATGTATGTGTGTATATATATGAAAATAAAATTATATTACTTTCTACATGATAACATTATTAATATTTGGTTTTAACTATATATATATATATATATATATATATATATATATATACTATATACATATATATTTAGAATATATGTTTATTTATTACTTTTTACCTGATAACATGGTTATTATTATATATACTAGAGACCTGGTGCATGAAATTTGTGCACGGGGGTGTGTGTCCCTCAGCCTACCCTGCACCGTCTCCAATTTGGGACCCCTCGGGGGATGTCCAACTGCCCGGTTAGGCCCAATCCCAGTGGATCGGACATCCTTCTCACAATCCAGGACTGCTGGCTCCCAACCACTTGCCTGCCAGCCCGATTGCCCCAACTGCCCTCCCCTGCAGGACTGATCACCTCCAACTGCCCTCTCTTTCAGGCCTGGTTCCTCCCAACAGCCCTCTCCTGCTGGCCTGATTGCCCACAACTGCCCTCCCCTGACGACCATCTTGTTTCCACATGGGGGCAGCCATCTTGTGTGTTGGAGTGATGGTCAATTTGCATATCACTCTTTTATTAGATAGGATAATAATTTTTATGCCAGTATATTTATGAAATTACTGTTAGAAAGGAGGCTGTTAAAAATAGTATCTGATTAATATATATAATACTATATATATATATATATATATATATATATATATATATATATATACTAGTAGCCCATCGCGTGATATTGTGTGCAGTAGGCCACCCGCCGCTTCCCGGGAGCCAGTGGGAACCGCAGTGCGCTGCCGGGAGCCGCGTCGCTTCCATGGGAGCCATGCGGCTTCTGTGGGAGGCAGAAGCGAGCCACTGGTGCCCACGGGAGCCGGGAGGGAGCTGCACCACTTCCGCAGGAGCCAGGAGGAACCTGCACCAATTCTGTGGGAGGCCCGAGGGACCCGCGCTGCTTCCATGGGAGATGGGCCCGCAGTCTCCTCTCCGGACCTGCGTTCGGCCGCGGAGGCTGCGGGCCAGCTCCCCTGTCCCTGTCTGTGTCTGCTCCGGCTCTGGGGACCGGCCCAAGCTGGGGTGCGGCGGCTCATCGGCACCCCCATCTCTGTCTCCGTCTCTGCTCTGGGCCTCACCTGTGCACGCAATCTCCTCCTGTCCGGTCATGACCCGTTATGGTGTCCCAGCCTAATTTGCATATTTCCTCTTTACATATAGACTAGAGGCCCGGTGCACAAAATTTGTGCACTCAGGGGGGTTGGGGGGGTCTCTCAGCCCGGCCTGTGCCCTCTCGCAGTCTGGGACCCCTCGGGAGATTACGACCTGCTGGCTTAGGCCTGCTCCCAGGTGGCAGAGGGCAGGCCCAATCCCTAGGTTCAGCCCCTGGTCGGGCTCAGAGCAGGGCCGATTGGGGAGTTGGGGCACTGCCCCCTGTCATGCCCAGAGCAGGGCGGATTGGGAGGTTGTGATGCCATCCTCAGTCACGCTCAGGGTAGGGCCGATTGGGGGTTGGTGCACCGCCCCCTGTCACACTCAAGGCAGGGTCGATGAGGAGGTTGCAGCACCACCCCCTGTCACGCACAGAGCAAGGCCAATCAGGGGGTTGGGGCGCTGCCCCCTGTCACTCACAGAGCAGGGCCCATCAGGGGGGTTGGGGCTCCGTACCCTGTCATGCACAGAGCAGGGTCGATCGGGGGTTGGGGAGCTCCCCCCTGTCACTCACAGAGTAGGGCCGATAGGGGAGTTGGGGCACCGCTCCCTGTCACACACAGAGCAGGGCCGATCAGGGGGTTGGGGCGCCGCCACTGTCACACTCAGGGCAGGGCTGATGGGGAGGTTATGGCTCTACCCCGTCACACACAGAGCAGGGCCCGTGGGGGGTGGGGGGAGGTTGGGGCTCCGCACCCTGTCACACACAGAGCTGCAGGGCGATCAGGGGGTTGGGGAGCTCCCCCCTATCAGGCACAGAGCAGGGCTGATCAGGGGGTTGGGGCGCCTTCCCCTGTCACGAACAGAGCAGGGCGGATAGGGAGGTTGTGGCCCCGCGCCCTGTCACACAGAGAGCCGCAGGGCGATCAGGGGGTTTGGGCGCTTCCCCCTGTCACGCTGATCCCGGTGCCGGGAGGCATATTACCCTTTTACTATATAGGATAGAGGCCTGGTGCATGGGTGGGGGCCCGCTGGTTTGCCTTGAAGGGTGTCCTGGATCAGGGTGGAGGTCCCCACTGGGGTGCCTGGCCAGTCTGGGTGAGGGGCTGAGGGCTGTTTTCAGGCTGGCGGGTGACTGAAGCTCCCAACCGCTCCTTTTTTTTCTTTTTCTTTTTTTATTCTGGGCCAGCTTTAGCTCTGAGGCTTGGCTCCAGCTCTTAGGCCTCGGCTGCTGAAAGCAGGTATCTGGTTTGTTTGGGTTCTATAATCGAAACACTGCATCAACTCCAGCTCTGAGATCCCGGCTGGCTGAAAGCAGGTTTCTGGGGTTTTGTTTAGCTTCTATATTTGTAACAATGTTTCAAACTGCAAGCTCAGAGGCTGGCAAGGCAGGTGGGGAACATTGGAGTCCTCCGTCACTGAAGCAAGCAAGCCTCATGTTCACTTCAAGCTGCCTGGCTGCCGGTCGCCATCTTGGCTGGCAGTTAATTTCCATATCACCCTGATTAGCCAATGGGAAGGGTAGCCGACGTACGGCTAATTACCATGTTTCTCTTTTATTAGATAGGATATAGATATAGATATAGATATAGATATAGATATAGATATAGATATAGATATAGATATAGATATAGAGATAGAGATAGAGATATAGAGATATAGAGATATATAGATATATATAGTTAAAGCCAAATAATATTATTATTAGGTAGAAAGTAATGAGTGATTTTAATTTCCTGAACTTAAAAATTTTTGCATAAAGAACATATACTGTTGTGATCTGAAAAGAAAAGCAGTGAAAAGAAAAATAAAACCAAATGTGTCATTGCAGGTCACCGCATCACTCACAGTGACTGGCACTCTGGTGAGCAATTGAGTTGCCTGCCTCACCCATACTTCATTTCCTTCCTGTCAAACCTTGGTTTCTTCAGGAAGACAGTCGTGTGCTTCATGGCAAAGCCATGGGCTTTGGCCATCCTACCCGCATTTCCAAGGGGGTTCCTGATTGATCCAAGGATTATCCTATTCTCCTTTCCAGTGAGTGATTCAGAAATGGGCCAACTCTGAGCACTGAGCCATCTGGTGAAGTCTGGGGTTTGGGCTTCCTGTGATCAGTTGCTTGCTACTGAGAGGTTCGGCCTTTTCTTTCTTACATCCGTCATCAAGTCTGCCCCAACTGCGGTATCTTGCTTCCTGCATAAAATACTGAAACTGTCCTGAGGTTGGAAAAGCAGAGAGATGGAAACTACCTGGATGCCCAGTGGCGTCACAGAGCTGCCAAAGCCCACTCTCTCTCTCTCCACTTCCTGTCGTGTGTGAGGTTATTAACCTTCTTACTGTTTAAACCAGTGGTTCTTAACTTTCACTGTGTATCCGAGTTTCTAAGAAGATGTAAAAAACTGACCCCCATGTTATTTTAAGATAAAGTCAGGATCTTCAGGAACATACCCATCTGCACGTGTTTTGGCTGATCGAGACACGTTTATGGCCATTCCCAGTGCTGCTTTCCTTAAACCTTCCAGGCAGGCATTTGCTTTAGGGCTTTCTCACAGAGGTTCCTCTTGAGTTGGAAGTTCACCATTAGTGATAGCTGTTTCTTGGGGACCTAACAAAACCCACCCAAAGCCTGTTTCATGTGACTTTGCATATTCATAATACGTTAAGGATTGAGCATGTGCATGAACCTCCTCAATCATTTCATAAAAAGTTTATTTTATGCTTTCAAAAAGAATTTTGTGAAGCGTCACCTTTAACATGGCAGTTTCGCTGGAAGTTAGTAACTGCTGAGTTTAGGTGTGACTACCAAGCTAACACAATGTCTGAATGTCTTACGTGTTTGGTTGGTAGATTGTGGAAAGTACAGGGCTCTAGCATCTTCATATATTCCATTTTCATCAACTGCCACCGAGCTTCAAAGAGTTCGGTTCATGCAAGTATATTTGTAAAATCACCCTCAGCAAGGAGGCTGTTATAAATAGCACCTGCTTAAAAGAGTTCCACGAGCTCTGGGAAATGAAATCTTTAACACAGACTTCACAAGCACCATGTCTGAGCAGTGGATGGGTACATTAGGGGAGGGGGCTTGACACAGGAATCTCACGGGATACAAGGTGGGGGGAAAAATCAGAGAGCCCCAAAAAAGAATGACAACTTTCAAACTGGCCCACCACTCCATTTCACCAGGAGTTGGAAGCGAAGTAGTCTGAGGGGGCCCAACTCTGCACCTTTCATGGAGATGGCTGTACAGTGAGCACAAGCTGCTGGCTGCCAATAAAACAGAACAAGCCAGGCCCGCAAGATGGCAGGATCACTGTGGGAACCGGTCAGGCCCACCCCACTACTGATGGTTCCCGTGCCATTAAACAGCAAGTGAGTTAATAATTGCAGTGGTTTATCTCAACACTCCCTGCTGCTTTCAGCCCTTAACTCCAATGTGATGTTCATCAGCTCCTGCCGGTAAGCGAGAGGGAGAGCTTTATCAGAAAATGTAAAGATCGCCTTGTGATTATTATTTTGTCTTAGGGCAAGGCTACCGTAAGTGCCCCCACACAGCTGCTGGTGGGACGTTATCTCCTGGGGACTCTGGAAGTGAGTTACCACAGCATTTAGATTTCTGTCCATGCCTGCCCCACTCCACCCACACACACTTTTTTAAAAATGTCATACTGGGCTGTCTTAAATCACACAAAATGGCTATTGATAAGATATGGAGTAAGCTGTGTTTTTGTCTCAGCATAGCCTGGCTGACCTGGTCACTCTTGACTCCAGTCCCACCTGGTCCTTGCTGGCCACAAAGCCACTTCCTTTCTTGCCATCCGAAGTCTATTGCACAAACTCTGTCATCCGGTGCACTGAATGCTCATGAGAGTCACACTGTTCCCTTCAACACGTTAGAGTGCAGGGCCCCAGGAAGACTGTGGAATGAGAACCCCAGCAGGTTGCCGAAGTCAGTATTGGCCTGGGACTCACTTTTAATTAAGTGCCTGGTGGGAGAATCTCTTATCATTGAAGAGAAGTCATTAAAGCTTCCACTGAGAGTGATTGTCTCTAGAAAGTTCCCATCACAAGTCAGTGGATCAAAGATCCAGCCGGCATCTGAAAGAGAGGAGCTGCATCTCTAAGCGGGCAATGTGCCTCTGCAGTGAACACAAACTGGAGTCTCAGATCAGACATTTTCTGAGTTCAAGTATTTCTGATTGGAAGATGCATAGAGGAGACAAGAAGAGAAAGAGAATGGCAACTCCCACAAGCGTAGTATGCCAGCCCCTCACCCTTAAGCATCTTACCCTGCGGGGGCACACTAACTCCAGAGAGCCTGATTATTGTATTGCTAGCTGGCCAGTTCTAAGGAAAGAGACTCTAGATTTTGCCTAAAAAAAACCCAAATTTGAACACAGGAGTGCATATATCTTCTCAAATTAGTGTTTTGTATTTCTTTGGATAAATACTCAGAAGTGGAATTGCTGGGTCTTATAACATAGTCCTATTTTTAATTTTTTGAGAAATCTCCATACTGTTTTCCATAGTGGCTGCACCAATTTGCAATCCCACCAACAAAGTGCAAGGGTTCCCTTTTCTCCACATCCTCAGCAACACTTGTTGGTTATTTTATATTATTTCACTTTATTTCATTTATCCTCACCCAAGGATATTTTTCCACTGATTTTTAGGGAGAGTGAGAGAGAGAGAGGGAAAAACAGAGAGAAACATCCATGTGAAAGAAACACATCGATTGGTTGCCTCCTGCAAGAGCCCCAACTAGGGCCTAAGCCAGGGAGGAGCCTGCAACCGAGGTATGTGCCCTTGTCCAGAATCAAACCTGGGACCCTTTGGTCCCCAGGCCGATGCTCTATCCACTGAGCCAAACAGGCTAGGGTAGTTAATTTATTGATGATAGCCATTCTGACAAGTGTGAGGTGATATCTCATTGTGTGTTTAAATTGCATTTCTCCAATGATTAGTGATGTTGAGCATTTTTTCATATGTCTATTGGCCATCTATCTATACGTCCTCTTTGGAGAAATGTCTATTCAGGTTCTCTGCCCATTTTTTAAAATTGGATTGTTTGTTTTTTCTTTTGGTAATAAATTATATGAATTTTTTTCATGTTCATTGCAGCATTATTTATAATAGCCACAATATGAAAGCAACCTAAGTGCCCATCCATAGACAATTGGATAAAGAAGATTATATATATATATATATATATATATATATATATATGAATATTACTCAGCCATAGAAAGAATAAAATCTTGCCATTTGTGACAACATAGATGGATATAGAGGGTATTATGCTAAGTGAAATAAGTCAGACAGAGGAAGACAAATATCATATAATTTCACTTACATGTGCAATCTAAAGAACAAAATAAACGAGCAACCAAAATAGAAACAGACTCATAGATACATAGAACAAATTGATGGTTGCCAGATGGTAAGGCGGTTGAGGAAGCTGGGTGAGAAAGTTGAAGGGCTTAAGAAGCACAAATTGGGCCGTGGCTGGTGTGCCTTAGTTGGTTGAGCATACTCCCATGCACTGAAAGGTCACTGGTCAACCAATTGATGCTTCACTCTCTCTCTTCCTCTCCCTTCCTCTCTCTCTAAAGCCAATAAAAGCATATTTTTAAATGAAGTACAAATTGGTAATTACAGAATAATCATGAAGATTTACAGTACAGCATAGGGGAGATAGTCAGTAATATTGTAATAACTAGGTATGGTGCCAGGTAGGTACTAAACTGATGGGGGGATCACTTCATAAATTATATAAATGTCTAACCATTATGTGGTACACCTGAAACTAATATAAAATAATATTAAATTTTAACTCTAATTTTAAAAAATCAAAAAGGAAAAATAAAAACAGCTTAGGTCTCTAAGAAAACACACCCAAATTTTAATTGCAGCAGTTTCCCCAGTATCCCACCCCAACTGTTGTTTTTTTGCCTGAAAAGCCCTGTCTCTGTAAAATTTGAAGACACTCAAAGGCATGATCACAGATGCTGTTCACCGATTGCTTTGTTCTTTCACCAAAAAAGTTCCCAAACAACATGAAGTCAGCTACGGCAGAGAAGCCCAAATGAATTTCTGAAGATCAGGCTAGACCAGGCAGACAACAAGAGAAGATACAAAAGAGCATATTGTTATAGGCTCTGCCAACATATTCATCTACTACACTTTACTTTTGGTTGATCTTTGGAGTCAGGAATGGAAGATTTCTCCACAAGACTTATGGAGAGATGTTTCTAATGAGCCCTAAAGTATTTGTCATGAGTTTAAGCTCTTGAATTAGCTTCTGGGATTAAAATCTGGATCCACTACTCATTAACTATAATTTTGTACAAATAAATTAATCTGCCTAAACTTTAGTTTTCTCATCTGTAAACTGGTGATAATAGTACCTAGCTCATAGACATACATTATGAGACATACATTAGATAATAGATATACTAATATAACTGTAGTAAGTACTCTGCCAAGCAAGGAGTAAGCTCTTAATAATTATTGATTATTAGTGTTGCTGTTGTCATTATTTATATTAATTCAATGAAAGGAATATGGAGGTGCCACTGGCACATAAGGTGAGGGCCATTTAGTAGTGACTTGGCCAGAAATGAGACTTAGAGTCTCCTTCCTTCTGACAGACTCAGCTTCAATGCCTTGCCAGGCACCCACCTGGCAGTTTGGGAGGGCCACTCTGCCTTCACCAACATCACCTGGCAACTTACCCCAGTGCCAAACCCTGTGTTAGCAGAGAACACTAAGTGAGCTGGTTGCCGTATCAAGCCTTGATGTGACTTCTTCAAAGCCTTTCTCAGAGACCACTCTGTTGCCCCCTCAGATGGAGGGAAACAAAAGGCCCACGGGCCTTTGGTCATTTATGGCTGCGGCTTCCCACAAAGGTCCTTCTTCCTGTGGAGCCCAGGGGCTGCTGAAACTACCATAAGCTCAGCCTCTTAATCCATCATCATGGCCCAGCTAATGATCTGGCAGGAAAAGATACCTGCCCTCGGTTCCCCTGGGGCAAATTCACAGTAATTTATGGGCTGGCAGAGCACCCCTTCCTCACGACTTAATATGTTTAGCAGCTAATTACATCTGTGTAGGGATTACACTTTACATTGTGCAGCTCTACGGAAACAAAATCGGGCTTCCTCAGGTCCCCTTAAACAGTGCCTTATCTCTGAGAGGGAGATCCTTATCAGGCCATATGTTAGAGGGCCTGTGCGTTTCCAGATGACCCTGGGGAAAGTCTGGGACCTAATCAGTCTGCAGGCTGAAGCAAGCTCCAACCTGATCCAGCCAAGAGGCCAAAGCCAAGGGAGGAGGTGTCCCCTGCCTTCCATCCTCCATAAACCTGCCAAAGGCTGAGCTTGCACAGGACGACCCACATCATCTCCTCCTCCCAGGTGACCAGGACTTCCTGTGTTGACCTCCATGCAGCGTGGAGCTTGAGTGTGCAAATCCCAGGGCATTATGGGGCGCCTTATACCAAGTCAAAGGGAAGTTTTTGCTTTTTCCACAACTCTTTCGGTAGTAACACTTGGCTAGCTACAGCCTCCAACTCTGGAGGAAACAAGTAAATGCTATGGCTTCCTTTTGCTCAGATGGCAAAGTAGGCCCCAGCAGGAGAAACAATTTTCTCAAGGCCAGGGAGATTCCCAGCTTCAGCAGACACTAAACACACTCCTTCCCTTGGGTTCTAACAATTCAGTTAAAGACCTTGTCTTAAGGAACTCCTTGGGGGGTGGGGGGAAGGGGTTGTGGGAGAGAGTGCAAAGAACAGGAAATGTCTCCAGTGTGAGAAGCCCTAGAGCCAGAGGGCCCTGCTGTAGCTTTGCAGCCTGTGACTCAAGGAGGAACTTCCCTGCTTAACCCAACCTGGACTCCAGCTCCTTGGTCCCTGTGTCTCAGAGCCTCTTCCTGTCTCCATTCCGCCCAGACCCCTGAACAAAGCAGAAGTCTGGAGTCCACAGCAAAGACTGAAGTGTTGTGTATACATTTGGGCGTCATCTGTAGAAGCAGCTATTTTGAAAACAAAAAAGTAATTTCCCTGCCCTCAGAAGAACTTGGTGAGCATTTAGAAGCACCTACTTTAACTATTTGAGACTGAAACCTTGGTTATTACCTCTTGAAAAAAGAAAAGTAAACATAGTACATTCCTTTTAATTGATTCATAATGATAATAGGTAAGGCATTTGTTGAGTGCACTGTCCCAGGAATTGTACTAAGCAATTTACATCCATTAAAGTAATCCTTCAACCTTATGAATGTGGAAACTGAGGCTCAGAGAAGTCAAGTAAGTTCCACATGATCACACAGCTCCAAACATGGATCCAGACATGGGTATGTCTTACTCAAGAGCCTACTTCTCCATCTCTAATATGCTGGGATGAAAGGGAACTTGGAGACTACCTGGTCCAACTGGTGCTCTGTTTCCTTAGCTCCTTTCAACTTCTTAACTCCTCTCCTACAACCTGACAGAACAATCTCTGCTTACTCTAGGGAAGGAGGAATCCATGGGTCACAAAGAAAAGAGAACCTGATTCAGAATCAGATGATCCAGAGTCTGCCACTCTTATGGTTTCTATCTATTGGCCTAATTTGCCTTTTGGGAAGACAGAAGAGAACAGTACTTTCCATGGAAGCCTCTTCATTTATTTGGCATATGCCTTAAATCTTCTCTAGCCTATCCCAGTTTCCCAACCATTCTTTCTGTAAGACCATCTGGTCACCCCCCTCCTGGTATGCTGCTGTTTGTCAAGTTATCTCTTAAATGTGGTTACAAGAATGGAGTGACAGAATTCAAGTGGGTCTGACCAACTTGGAAACAATGGGACATCTTCCTTCCCCTTGATCTCCACATATTTATCTTGTTACAAAGCTTAAAATTTCCCTCACCTCTTTGGAAAATAACCTGAAAACACAGTCAACAAAAGCCCCTGAGTTTTTGTGCTCTTGCTGGTGCATAGGAGAGCAGGCTAAAATGCCAAAAATCAACTTGCTGAGAGGCAATTGGCTGAAATTCTATTTGCCAAGTGGCCAATTTTATTGTTGCATTCCAGAAATATTGAGTGCCTACTATTGTCAGGCACTGTCTTAGGCACTGGAAATTAAGGGTGAACAAAATAGACAAAAATTCCTGTCTTGATGGTGCTAACATTCTTAGTATAATGGAATTGCTCCAGACACTTCTGAGTTTATTCTTTTGAATGTGATTTTAACAATGCCTCAAATGGCAAGTAAGCCTTAATTTTACATTTCTAGCAATTGGTAAGAAAAAAAATCAACATTTCATATTGATGTGATTGGTGTGGAATTTCCATGTTAATGGCAAATATATAATATAATCTTATGCTGGAAATTTATGAATTTGAATGAATCATTGACAGTGGTTAAATATATTCATGAGAGATTTAAATCTCTTGAAAAATGAACATATCATAAAATTCTGCTTGGAAGACAGATGGAGATTCAGTTCATTAAAATTACACAGAAAATGTCAATACAAATTGTAAAGTTTATAAATAATTCTTAACAATTTGGGTTTATTGATGAATTTAATTTGATGTTACTCATTGGGCAAACTGATCATTTGACAAACTGGTCATTTCCTAATTTATCTTGGCAAACTGATATTTGTTAGTTTGAAGCCATTGCTAAAGCCATCGTGCCCCATCCCAAAATTTGTGCAGAGAAATCAAATTCATTTTGAACCCTGATCAGTGAGCTCTTTCTTTCTTTATTTTTAAATTAAGGTATAGTTGACATACAACATTATATGGGTTTCAGGTGTACAACATTTATGTACCTTGAAAAGTGATTACCATGATAATCTATTAACCATCTGTTGCTGTACAAAGTTATTACAATACTATTGACTATATTCCCTGTGCTATACATTCCAACCCTGTGACTTATTTACTTTATAACTGGAAGTTTGTACTTATTCCTCTCCCCCCATTCTCTCATACCCCATCCTCTCTGGCCACCATCAGTTCATTCTCAGTATCTGTGAGTCAGTTTCTGTTTTATTTTGTTTGATTGTTTTTTAGATTTCACAAAGAAGTGAAATAATACAGTATTTATCCTTCTCTGTCTGACTTAGCATAATAACCTCTTGGTTCATCCATACTGTTCCAAATGGCAACATTTCATTCTTTTTTATGGCTGAGTAATATTCCTCATGTGTGTGTGAGTGTGTGTGTGTGTATCACTTTTTCTTTTAATTCTTTATTGTTTAAAGTACTACATATGTCTCCTTTTTCCCCCATTGACTTCTCCCCAGCCACCCCCACTCCTCAGCACATGCCCTCACCCCCGTAGTGTCTGTGTCCATTGGTTATGCTTATATGCATGCATACAAGTCCTTTTGGTTGATCTCTTTCCCACCTCCTCCCCTGCTTTCCCTCTGAAGTTTGTCTGTCTGTTCGCTGCTTCTCTGTCTCTGGATCTATTTTTGTTAATCAGTTTATGTTGCTCATTATATTCCAAAAATGAGTGAGATCATGTGATATTTTTCTTTGAATGGCTTATTTCGCTTAGCATAATGCTCTCCAGGTCCATCCATGCTGTTACAAATGGTAAGAGTTCTTTCTTTTGTACAGCAGCTTAGTATTCCATTGTGTAGATGTACCACTATTTTTTAATCCACTCATCTGCTGATGGGCACTTAGGCTGTTTCCAAATCTCAGCAATTGCAAATTGTTATGCTATGAAAATAGGTGTGTGTATGTCCTCTATGATTGGTGCTTATGATTTCTTGGGATATATTCCTAGAAGTGGGATTACTGGGTCAAATGGGAGTTCTATTTTTAAGTTTTTGAGGAAACTCCATACTGTTTTCCACAGTGGCTGCACCAGCCAGCATTCCCACCAGCAGTACAAGAGGTTTCCTTTGTTTCTCCACATCCTCACCAGCACTTGTCGTTTGTCGATTTGTTGATAGTAGCATTCTAACAGATGTGAGATGGTATCTCATTGTCATTTTGATTTGCATCTCTCACATGATTAGTGACTTTGAGCATGCTTTCATATGTATCTTGGCCTTTTGTATGCCCACTTTTGAAAAGTGTCTAACTCCTTTGCCCATTTTTTGATTGGATTGTTTATCTTCCTTTTGTTAAGATGTATGAGTTCCCTATAAATTTTGGAGATTAGGCACTTATGGGATATAACATTGGTAAATGTGTTCTCCCATGCAGTGGGCTTGCTTGTTGATTTGTTGATGGCTTCTTTTGCTGTGAAGAAGCTTTTTATTTTGATGTAGTCCCATTTGTTTATTTTCTCCTTAGTTTCCATTGCCCTAGGAGCTATATCAGTAAAGATATCACTATGACATATGTCCGATATTTTGCTGCCTATGGATTCTTCTAAGATTTTTATGGTTTCCTGTCTTCTGTTTAAGGCCCATTTGTTTATTTTTCTCCTTAGTTTCCATTGTACTAGGAGCTGTATCAGTAAAGATATTGCTATGACATATGTCTGAGATTTTGCTGCATGTGGATTCCTCTAATATTTTTATGATCTCCCGTCTTATGTTTAAGTCCTTTATCCCTTTTGAGTTTATTTTTGTGTATGGTGTAAATTGGTGGTCTAGTTTCATTTTTTTTTGCATGTATTTGTCCAATTTTTTCAACACCATTTATTGAGGAGACTGTCTTGACTCCATTGTATGCTGTTGCCTCTTTTGTCAAATATTAATTGAGCATAATGACTTGGGTCAATTTCTGGGTTCTTTGTTTTGTTCCATTGGTCTATATGTCTGTGCTTGTGCCAGTACTAGACAGTTTTGAGAACAGTGGCTTTATAATATAGCTTGATATCTGGTATTGTGATTCTTCCAACTTTGTTCTTCTTTCTCAAGATTGCTGAGGCTATTCAGGGTCTTTTTTTATTCCATATGAATTTTTGGAGCATTTGTTCTAGGTCTGTGAAATATGCCATTGATATTTTAATGGGGACTGCGTTAAATCTATAGATTGCTTTGGGTAGTATGGACATTTTAATGATGTTGATTCTACCAATCCATGAACATGGTATAATCTTCCATTTGCTTATGTCTTCCTCTATCTCTTTTTTCAATGTCCTGTAGTTTTCTGAGTACAGGTCTTTTACCTCCTTAGTTAAGTTTATTCCTAGGTTTGTTAATTTTTTTGGTGCAATGGTAAATGGGATTGTTTTTTTGTTTGTTTGTTTGTTTCTCTTTCTGTGAGTTCATTATCTACATATACTATAAAGAGCCAGGGGCCGTCATATCTGAAACAACCGAATGGATGACCGAACAGGCTGAGTGGGGTGACAAGGCTGGCATGGGGGTTAGTGAGGGACAACCAAATGACTGAACAGCAGGCTGTGTGGAGCAACCAGGGCAGCAGGGGGGCAGTGAGGGGCGACCAGGCCAGCTGAGGGGGTAGTGAGGGGCGACCAGGCTGGCTGGGGGTGCAGTTGGGGGTGATCAGGCTGACAGAGGGGGGCAGTGAGGGTGTCCAGGCCAGCAGGTGGGTGCAGTTGGGGGTGAGCAGGCCAGTAAGGGGGGGCAGTTGGGGATGAGAAGGCTGGTGGGGGACAGTTGAGGGTGAGCAGGCTGGCAGGTAGAGTGGTTAGGGGCGATCAAGCAGGCAGGCAGGTGAACGGTTAAGAGCCAGCAGTCCTGGATTGCAAGAGGGATGTCCGACTGCTGGTTTAGGCCTATCCTAAACCAGCAGTCAGACATCCCTCGAGGTGTCCCAGATTGGAGAGGGTGCAGGCCGGGCTGAGGGACAACCCCCAACACATGCATGAATTTCGTGCACCGGGCCACTAGTTGTTTAATAACATGCTATTTAGCCTCAAAGCGTTTGAATTTGTATGCTTGTTTTTATTGTAATTTATTTCTAATATTATGCCATTGTGATCTGAGAAGATGCTTGATATGATTTCTATCTTCTCGAATTTGGAGAGACTTTGCCTGTGTCTCAATATGTAGTCTATTTTTTTAAATGTTCCATGTGCACTTGAGAAGAATGTATATTCTGTAGCTTTGGGGTGAAATGTTCTGAAGATGTTGATTAAGTACAACTGATCTAGTGAGTTGTTAAGAATTTCTGTTCCTTTGCTGATTTTTTGTCTGGAGGATTTATCCAGTGATGTCAATTAGTATTAAAATCTCCTACTATGATTGTATTGCTGTTGATCTCTCCCTTGATATCTTCCAGAAGTTTTTTGTTTTTTAATGTATTTGGATGCTCCTGAATTGGGTGCATATATGTTTACCAGAGTTATATCCTCCTGTTGTATCAATCCCTTTAGTATTATGAAGTGGCCGTCCTTATCTCATCAGGGCCTTCACTTTGAGGTCTATTTTGTCAGATATAAGTATTGCTACCCCAGCTTTTTTTCATTTCTATTAGCCTGAAAAATCTTTTTCCATTCCTTCACTTTCAGTCTGTGTGAGTCCTTTGTTCTGAGGTGGGTCTCTTGTAGACAGCATACAGATGGGTCATGTTTCCTTATCCATTCAGCCACTCTATGACTTTTGATTGGAGCATTTAGTCCATTTATGTTTAAGGTTATTATTAATAAGTACTTGTTTGTATCCATTTTTATTCTTTATGCCTGTGTTCCTTTTACCCTTTCTATTTCTTCTTTTTACAACAGTAACTTTAGCATTTCTTGCATTGCTGGCTTGGTAGGGCTGTCAAGTGGGCCAGGGTGGAGTGGGCACCGGTTGCTCTGGGTCACACAGCCTGTGCTTTCCCAGAATGGGGCATACTCTGGGTTGCTCCAGGTTGCCCTGGCAGCAGGTCCCAGGGCTTGGGGTGGAGTGGGTGCTGGGTGGCTTCGGGTCAGACTAACAGCATGATTCTGGGGTCCAGGGTGGTGATGGGGCACAGGTTTCCCCCTGGCTTGCACTCACTGCGGGGTTTTGGAGCTGGATCCTAGGATGCTGGGTCCCAGAGGGCTGGTGAGAAAGCCTGGTGTGGGAGCTCACTCGGGCGGTGCATGCTCCCTACAGATGTCTGGGCTGTATTACATATTTTTTTATCTAGTTATTTACCTATGGACACAGGTTGCTTGGCTATTGTGAAGATGCTAAAATGAACATAGGGGTGCATATATCTTCAAATTACTGTTTTTGTTGTCTACTGATGGATACCTAGAATTGAGATTGTTGGGTCATATGTAGTTTTATTTTTAGTTTTTTAGAGAAACTCCATACCATTTTCCATAGTGGCTGCACCAATTTGCGACCCTAGCAGCAATGCACATGTGAGCTCTTTCTGAATCTGGACTGTATCACACCATATTCTTCCCAGTCACATGCCATCCAGCACTTTGTTTGTGATGCTAAAAGAATCCTTACACAAGTCTTTAAACTTAATGGACTAGGGAGAGCAGTAAGTTTCAGCTTAAACTATGCAGTCTTCATGTATTATCTCCAATTTAATGAGATAATATCTGAGGAGTGCATAGCTCAATGCCTGGCATATAGTAGATGCTTATTGGTTCTCTGCCCTTCAAGCTGCTCAGGTATCAGTGATTACAGAGCTTCCTGCAATGTCTATCACCATGAAATATAGAAACATAATGAAAGTTAAATTCATAATTCATAAATTCATAAATTCATATATTTATCGAAAAACTTTATTATGTTGTGATTAAGCCTGTGCTAATATATGTCATCCAAAATTAATACTCATTGACACCTTTTTAAAGTGAAAATTATTAACAAATTCTGTAAGGTCTGACTCAGAGATGGTTTCTGGCATGACACCCTCTTGTCTTGCTACTCAGTGAAAGAAGCAATAAGCTGTCCTCCAGTGCAAAAGACCACAAGAATAAAAGCTGAGCAGAACACTGAAGTTCACTGATGAGTACGGGGATAAGAGAAGAATGAGGATCTTTTTCTCTCTTCATGACAGGTCCTCAAGGCAATTTTCCAACCATATCAGACAGGGGAGGGAGGGAAAGCAAAGCAATATATCATGATTTATCCACGATGATTGAACTAAAAGAAAATTCATTTCTATTGATTTGAAGTACAGTCTGCTTAAAAGATTCTCAAGGTGGTTTACATAGGATCACACTTTGATTTGTGAAAAGGATGTGTTGGAGAAATGTTGCATGGCACATGGTAACATTTTAAAATGACCAGGGAGAAGTCATTATGCAAACCAATCCGGACTAAAGAATTCCTTGTAAAACTAATGGCAATGATGGAATTTATTCTTTCTGTGCTTTGGATTTGCAGCCACTGGAAAAGTTTCAAATGTAGACTAGTAAGTCAAGGACGACACTATGTTATTTATGATAAAACCAAAGATTCCTTCTGTGTTGCCATACAACATGTGCCAACATGGAATTCTTCTGGAGCACTATCAGAATCTCATCTTGCTTTACATCTTGCTTTGCCACATAAGGCAAGCCAGACAAAAAGAAGCTAATTTCCTCAACCTTCTGTGAGATGGCTTCTTACTTGCATCCTGACCCTAAAGTGAGATTAAGTGCCAACATGGTAGAATCTATGTATTACAATATCTAGAAGGGTTCTTGAACTCAGATCTTTATTCAAGAATGATTGAATAAAGAATGAGTCAATAATGAGAATTATGCTCAATCATTGATAAGATGATAAGAATATGCAGAGTTCTGAAATAAAATTGGCGTTTTTCTTCTCCAGAGTTCTGTTGGTAATCCTTAACCCGTGTAGCTAAGGAAATAGTTTTGACCACTGCCTGCTAAGGTGCCTGGCACATAGTAAATGCCTAACAAACACTTGTGAAAACCATCAATGAGGATCCTTTTATGTATCCTACTCTGGATTGGTGTACTGTGCTGCCTACATCTTTGCTTTAGGGTGCCCATTTTTTAAAAAAATATATTTTATTGATTTTTACAGAGAGGAAGGGAGAGAGAGTTAGAAACATCGATCAGCCGCCTCCTGCACACTCCCTACTGGGTATGTGCCCGAATACCCAAGGTACATGCCCTTGACCGGAATCGAACCTGGGACCCTTGAGTCCGCAGGCCGACGCTCTATCCACTGAGCCAAACCAGTTAGAGCTAGGGTGCCTATTAATTAACTGAGTTAATATTAGTAAGTTTTTCAAGAGTATTTGGCACATTGTAAGCATTTTGTAAGTAGAATTAAACATAAACAAACAACAAACAAACAAAATATTACTCACTTAAAGTTTGCTATTCAGGGCTGAGTCTTTGGTACTTGGTTCTATGGAAGGCCTTGCTTTTCCCAATATGTGCTGCAGGATCCTGTCTGCTAATTTTCTTGTTAACCTGGGGGATGAATATGGGATGGTTTTAGTCACTGTATATCCAGCTTGAATTCTCTACTTTGCATCTGGATTTTCATTTCCATTTACGTTCTCTCTGTGGCAATGAGTGGAATGTTTTCGATCCCCTTTGTCAGGATAAGTCATTTCAGCTTAAAGAGATCACCCACACAGCACAGCGCCAGGCTCCCATTAAATCTCTCCTCGGAGCAGCAGTTCAGAGGGCTCTTGGTGAGTCATTCCACACCCATATCCTGTGAGCTGCGCAGGGGCCGAGAGTCCAGCCGTGAGAGTACATTCAATACTAAAGAACTCAGCCCACTTTCCTGAATTTATTCCCCCAAAATGTTACTTTCTAAAAAAGGGACAGCACACGCAGAGCAAAGAATGGGTCGAAACTAGAGCCAAGTCCAGTTTTCTTATTCCCTGCCATTTTCCTTTTGCAATGTACCTAAACGCTGAGAGTGTCAAACAATAAAGGTAGGAGGGCTCGCTGTCACCAGCTACAGGTAAGTACACTGAGCACAGGTTCTCAAGTACCTGGACTTACTGATGGGTGGGGCCAAAATAAACAACTAAACCATATATTTCTATTCTTTCATTTTTAAACAAACTAACTAACTAACTAAATGAGTGACCCTGCTGAATTTAATGCTGCTGTACAGGTGTCTAGCAGTTATATAAAGGCCTTGTGTTGTATTGTGAAGAACGGTACAATTAGAGGTCTTCTCACTAACATTCACTTGATATTAATCACAGTTTACTGTAACACTTGTCTTATCAGTGGTCTTCCTTTTCCTTAGGGAACTTTTTTCCTAACTCAGCATCCTTATCTCTGAACCAGACCTCTGCTGGGCTTGTATGTCCTACGACTTTCCCTCCAGAATGTCAGGCCAACTTGGCTGTTAAATTTCTTTCTGGGTTGCTCTTCCCAGATTCCTCTACTTCTCTTCATTCAAAATAAAGTAAATTACTCACCTAAGATCATTCTGTAACCTCTCCTCCCCCCCAAAAAGAAAGGGGGTTTAAAATTACTTTCACGAAGACTGCCTAGATTTTCACTTATGTCTAAGCCCTGACATGGAAGAGATTCATGTAGCAAATGCAATTTTGTAAGAAGAGATGAGAACCCCCGCTTGAGCCCTGCTCACTACACACCCAGGAGGGCATGGCCGTGGCTTCTACTGCCATTAAGGGAGAAGAGCATGCAGATGTGGAGAGATGTATGGAAACCACTGTTTCAAGGCGTTCGCTTTCAGGCTTTACCTGCATTTTATCATCTTGGTGAACCTTATCTGAGTAAGAGGCAGAAAGAAAGACAAGCTAAAGGAGACAGGGAAATTGGGTTCCGTTAACTACAAAGTTGTGGCTTTGAGATTTTTACTTTTCTTCTTTCCTCTCACTGAAGAGGACCAAAAAAAAATGTGCATTAATAGGAAAGCCTAGTCCAGGAGTAATGGACTTAAGTCTCCCACAACTCTCATTTTCCCTGTTGATGTGGTGGAGAAGGGCTGTTGGGGGTGGAGGTGAGGGTGGAGGTTGTGGAGGAGTAGAACAGTTCAAAGAGAGAAACAGAAGGTGAAGGGACAGAGGAGTTTGAGAGGAGAGAAAGGAACAGAGCAAGTAAAGGGAGAGAGGAGAGAGGGCAGGAGCCAAGGGGAGGCAGTCCTGGCCTCATCTAAAACACAATTAAAGCTTTGAAAATAGGACCATGCAGGAAACACATACGAAAGTCACAAAGTTCTCTTAACACATGGGGTGAATGAGGAGAAAAAAGGAGCTAAGAGCAAGGGGCGTGGAAGAGAGAAGAGAGAGGAAGGAGAAGGCCAAGCATCACCTCCTAATCATTCTGCCCGAGGTGCTGGAAGTACTTCTTTATAAAGTGTGAAGTTTTAACTGCATCCAAATTCCTGGCATTGGAAACAGTGCCAGGGGCCGCTCATGAGAAACAAAATCTCTTTTTCCTAAAATGAAGAAAATTCTGTTTTTCTCGGTGGCCTCCTCTATCTTAAATAACCTAGGCTCTTCTCCTATTCGCTTACTGGATGACACTGTAATAACGCAAAAGGAGAGGCCAGGCCTGACCTACAGTTTCACAACATCTGTCAGAAGACCCCAATCCACTAACCCCCGACAACGGCCCAATCTGTAAGTGCTGTGCCCAGGAACCACACATACATAGCCACCCTCATAACCATAAAGTTGTGCAGAATGTCTCAGGGAGATGATAGGGTTGAAAAGTGCTGCAATATATATTTTCCCAACCCTGGGGGGTTGGAGGGGAAAGAGGAATCTATAATAATAAAAGCATAATATGCTAATTAGACTGGACAGCCGAACAACCTTCCAGACGTCATTCTGGACATCCTTCCTGATGAAGCTGTGGCAGCAGGGGCTGAGGCAGAGATGATTAGGGGCGATCAGGCAAGCAGGCAGGCAGAGTGGTTAGGGGCAATCAAACAGGCAGGCGAGTGGTTAGGGGTGATCAGGAAGGCAGGCAGGCAGGCGAGCGGTTAGAAGCCAGCAGTCCTGGACTGCAAGAGGGATGTCTGACTGCTGGTTTAGGCCCAATCCTCAGGCCTAAACCGACAGTCGGACATCCCCCAAGGGGTCCCGGATTGTGAGAGGGTGCAGGCCGGGTGAAGGACCCCCCTGCCCCCTGTGCATGAATTTCATGCACTGGGCCTCTAGTATTTAATAAATGGTGCTGCCATTGTTGACAACTGCTTTAAGAAAACAAAGCTAGACCCCTATCTCACTCCATATATAAAAATAAATCCCAAATGATTTAAATGTAAAAAAAAATGAAAATTTAGAATTTGGGGTTATTTTAGAATTAGGAAAACCTTCAATAAGATTAAAAAACCTAGAAACCATTTTAGAAAGATAGGCATATTTGACTATATAAACATTGTATAAAAATCTTGTATAAAATCTTGTATTACAAAGAATAGGGATACTCATTGATGTCAATGACTTGTTAGGTAATTCCACTTACTGAATTCAGGCAAAATTAATCATTGGAAATGACATCATTGGATCTGATG
The DNA here is from genome assembly GCF_014108235.1 of Myotis myotis. Taxonomy (NCBI): domain Eukaryota; kingdom Metazoa; phylum Chordata; class Mammalia; order Chiroptera; family Vespertilionidae; genus Myotis; species Myotis myotis. The sequence goes on from NW_023416313.1 coordinate 33,351,557, forward strand.
TTCTGATACTGTAAGTCTAGAGTAAAATATTATGGAACATTATCCATATGCTCCATGCTTCCCTGCACTGCTTGGGTCTGGCCACCTATCTCGGGGCCTCTCACCCTCTGATTTTCATGGTTGGCCACAAATACTGTTAGAGAACTCAGCACATATATCTCCCAGTCCATATTTTCAGATTCCCAAAAGTACTTGGAATACAATGAGAGCACTCATGTGCGTGAGTTATCTGTGTCCTGAGGAAGAAGAGGGAGGGTCAGGAAGAAGTATGTGGCCTCAAAATAGTTAGGATAATATTATAACATTGTATGTTTTTACTAAGAATACATTTATTGGTTTATAAAGTATATAAACATTTTATGAAAATATCCTTTATAAGAAGAATAAGGGAACAAGTCAAAATGAAAAACCACCACATAATAATTAGGTCTGATTCCCCTTCTTCATTTCAGAAGTGAGAGAAATGATAGATACAGTCAACCTTGCAAATGGATTCCTTCAAGTTTTTCGGTGTCTTTTTTATATATATATATAATGGCATCAATTGCTGAAAGCATTATGACCTTTGTTATGCTACATACACTGATACAAAATGTGAATAGTACAAAGTTCCCTATATATAATATAAGGTTTTAATATATTACATTTGTTTCTACATAAACAGACTATAAATATATGTGCCATAGCATGTTTTAGAGTCATGGTTCCCAGCATCTCACACTATGGTACCAAATGAAAAATACATTTTGTTTTTTAAGAAGGAAAAAACAAGGGCAGAAACCAGTAGAAATAGCTTTACATGTTAAAAGTCTACACAATACAATAGGTGTTATAACTTTGGCTATAAAATAATTTTGAAATCTGACTAATAATTATTCAGAGAGTGAACAAACCAAATTAGTGTTGACTAGGGTGTAGAGGCCAAATTACTGAAACACTGACTAGTCGGGGTGAACGGGAGGGGCGGGGGGAGAGAGCAACAGAAGGGTAAACTCCTTTCTGAGGCCTTGACACCACAGCTTGACATTGAACCTGCTGCATTCAGGCTCAGGCGTATCACGTCGGGACAGTATGTGGGTATTCATCCAGAAGAAACCCGAAGCTGGTCTGTACAGTCAGAATTCTTCAACACGACAGGGGGCCTCTTCTGAATGTCCTTCCTTTGTGGTGTCTGAATAAAGGATCAGCCTGGGAGACAAGGAGCCAGAGCTGCATCATTTCCTTCCTGGGGCTTGGCCAAGAGACACGTAAGAGTCCGGAAGGAACTCTCATTAGGAGTCGGAAACAGCACAAGGAACTCTCATTTAGCCCAACTGGGAAGAGCACGCAACCTTCTAAAACCAGTAAGTTCATCTGAAGCCTTTACATTCCCTTGCAGACCCCATGCTCACCTCCACCAGAGCCAACACAATGCATTTTCAGGCTCCAGTAGGCTCTCAAAGCAAGCCGACATCTTCCTTTCTATCAGTCCAAACCCCACATGTAACACTTGGCTCAGGACCCACATCCTAAACAAAGCTTCTCAGATGGCCTCAACCCTAACGGTCTGTCCCATCTTCAACACCAAAAGCACTTCCACTGCCTGGATCAGCTCTTGTTTTACAGAGGTGTCAACTCCCCAGGTATTGCTACTTCTTGGAGGACGAAGCCATTTCTTGAACTTCTCCTGTTATAACCTGGGGGAGACCCACAACACGGAGCATCATACATGTTTTTTAAATGAATGAAAAAGAAAATAGGGTCAAGACTGGTAGAAGACACAACACATTCTTGGGTCACAGGCATCTTGTCAGGAAATGCCTAAGGGCTGGCTCCCTGCAGTCTGAGGTCCTTTTTAAAAAAAAATGAAAATCAAATGTAGCTACTTCCTGGTGGTGGAAAGAACAACACTTGAAAATCTGAGCAGCACCTCGCATGTGATTTCCAGGAGTAGGGGATTTGGGTGCCTCCTTTTAAACAGGAGGAGCGCTCAGTGCGGTCCCAGAGTTGGGCTGGAGAGTCTGGGCTGTACTGCCAGCCTGCGGTCCAATCTCCATCAGCTTTAAAAGTTCTGCCTCCTCGCTGGAGTACACCGTGGTGTCCGTGTCATCTGAGTGATACCCAGACTGGTAGCCACTGGTCTGGTTGGAGCCTTCAGATGCCACGGACTCCTTGCTTTTGCTGGGCATCAGTCCACTGTGGAAAAAATGGCAGCTGTATAAGTTGGCAGAGAAAAGGCAGTTCTTTGGCTTCTTCCCCAAACCCCATTACCACCCCTATGTGGGCTGTAATCTCCCTGGAGACACCAGCCCCTATCTCTCCCACTTATTAATCAACATATCAGGTTTACTCAGACATTGTCTATTTTCAGTACTAGCATGAATTTGTCCTTGCAGATAAGTCCTCTTATTCAGGTCCGAATCTTTCAAGCCTGAGATGAGATGAAAGGCAGTCTCCTGACTTATGCAAAGGCTCCAACCAATGGAGCATTTTTATGGCCTTGTGGAGTGACAGGTTTGTATACAATGATAGGAACCAAAGGGGCTCTTTCATGATATAAAAGGAAATTGGGATGTTCTGAAAGTCCACTTGTGCTTTCCCCACACTGTCAACTAGGGAATTACAAGGCATGTGTATGGTGTCAATAGAGTTCTCGAGCAGCATTAAACTTTAATAACTTGAAGTGTGTGTATGTGTGTGTGTGTGTGTGTGTGTGTGTGTGTGTGTGCGTGTGTGTGTGTGTGTGTGCGTGTGCGTGTGTGTGCAATCAAGCCAGACATGTCAGAAACTGCTTTTTTACTCATCAAAATCACATTCTTTGGAAGGACTAAGGACCTCAATCACTCAGCAGCATGAAGAGAATGTTTTCAATGGTGTGGGATCATGACAGATGATAATTATGTCAAAGCTGAGACGTGTAGGCTGTGTTGACCTAAAATGTCAAGATTTACATTTCTCAAGCCATTCTGAGGTGTGGGTTTTCCCCTCAATAAGTGCTTTACCAAATTATTCTCGTTAAAAGTTGCAAAATGGATTTTATTAACTCCGTGCTCGTATATGGCGTAAAAGTGATTTCAAATCACTAGAAATGCAATTTTTTCTTTCAATCCAATCTCAATAAAATAAGTTTAGTGTCTCAAGCAATGGCATGGTAACTGGCACATAGTTATTGCTGAATAAATATATTTTGAATCAGTGAATAAAACATGATTGGCTCTCACAATTTCTTACCTTGGCCTTAAGGCAAACAAAATAGCACAATTGCACATTTTAATGTGTGGTTTTTTTTCAACATGAACATCACTCAATAACCCAGGGGTGTTCCCATTTTATACAACAGATTATAAGTAGATAAAAATCTTCTCTACTCTTTCTTAGAATGAGAAATAAATAACTACTAGCAAATAAATAACTACTCTGCAGCCTATTATTCTTTTAAATACAGATTTTCATTTATCTGTTAGGCACATCTATGTAAAACAACTACAAGTTCCTAGGGAACTACATGGAGAAAAGGATATTCAAAACAAAAGTTAGTATTTTTCCCGCAATTATGTAGGCAAACTCAGCCAATAATAGTTAAGTATCTTAAACAAATTGATATTATCTTATTTATATGTCACGCTTCTTAAGAACAGATGCACCATTTATATACAGGTTTGAAAATTCTTCAGAGTCCACAAGATTTTAATAATGGCCTCTTTGTCATTTAGCCAGTACCAGACAAATCTTCTAAAAATCCTCTAATTTATTTCAAATTCTTTTTTAGACTTACCACCTATTTTAATTGTTTTATTTGTTTAAATTCTTATTTAGGTTGATGCAAATTTTCCCAACCAACAAAGACACAAAACGTGAAAACTCTGCACCTACATTGAAAGTTCTAGGCTCCTGCCTACAATTCCTGTTGAAATTTGTCATTTCTATTTGGCTGAACCTTACCTAAAAGACGGAGCTAATTTGTTTCTGTCTTCCAAGGTTTTCAGCTCTTCTGATGCAAGAACCATACCACTGTCCGTTTGGTTGTCCTTTTTAAAAGACAATGAGATGCCAAAGTTGATTGAGTGTGTACACTGACCTCCCACTTACTTAAACTGATTTCTTAACCCATTTATCAGACAACGTGTTCCAATGTTCTGCAGAGGGAGGTAAAGGTGTCATAGCCAGAAACTTTGCAAGTTGAAAGAGGGAGCAACTGCATCCTAGAGGTAGACCCAGACCGGGAAAAGGAGAAGAATTTAGGAAAAAGAAGCTGAGGGGCCCATTTCCATCCCTCTTTTTCAGTGATGCTATTTACAGTTGACTGTAACTGGGCCTGAAGGTGGAATATCTTGAACCTTGAACCAGGAGCTTTACTTATAGAAAAAGCAAGGGGGCCTAAGTTTCATTTCAGTAGTGACCCATGACACAGACCCTCAAGGAAAGCCTGATAATGAGCTTCCAAGACTCTCATGCTTAGGCTAATATTTATTTAGCTAATGTTTCGTCCTTTGTATTATTTCTAAGACTATTTTTAAAAGATGTACTTACATCTGGGATTACTTTTACTACTGGTTCTTCCAATGGGATGTCTTCAAATGTTTTTACACTCACAGGCCGGCTCTTTCGCTTACTGTTCTGCAGATACTGACTGTAAAAGAACAAATATTTATATTTTAGTGGTGGTATATTTGGCTACAGATACCATAAGTGATACTTAAATTCATTATCTTTCAACCACAAGTTTAACCATGACCTTCAAAACATCCTTTGGAAAAGAAAAACAAAACAAAATCTTTCTCTGCTAGCACACATTTAAAGGCTTAATTTCCTGTGAAAGTCCATTTAAAAGTATAATCTCACTGAGGGGCTCAGATGCACCCCTGTTCCTTTGAATTATACTTCTGAGGTCCAGGGCTGGCCTAAAGACAACAGCAGCAAATTAAGTGATTGACTGCCTTCTGCTTGGCTTCCTCGTTGCATGCAACTGCTCCACTGAGTTCTCGCCATATGAGAGAGTGTTTCACAGCTTTCTGGCCATGTCCTAGGAAAATGTTTCTAGATAATGTCTACAGAGCAAACGTCCAATGGAAGATGGGTAAGGGAAACGCCTTGAGATGTCACTATAGGATGCTGAACCCAGCAGGATCGGAAGATAATCACCTCTGTCTACATATAATAGCAGCTTCATGTGTAGACAGGGGCAGGCTGAGTCTCACTGTCCCCTATTTCCAGCCCTCAGAGCTGCTGGTCTTAGGAAAGGGCAGTGATACAAGAGTCACGAGATATTTTGTCTATTTCAAAGTCTACACAAACTTGGGAACGTCATAAATATTTCTATGCCTCTGTTGCTTCATCTTTAAAATGTATTGGCCATAGCCTTCCCTCCATCAATCAGAAAGATGAATAAGGAGGATGAATGAGGTGGTAAATAATGGTACATGGTAAGTGTTCTTAGAAAGAATGATGGTTTATTAACCAAAGCTTCTTTTCCTCCTTTGTATTCAAAAGGGTGCCAGTTTCCCTCAGGAGCCCAAAGACTGGGACTTGTCAGACAATATCTCCCGTGTCCAGGGGGTGCTCCTTCCCTGCCTTGTGACTTTGGGTGAGTCTGAGCCATCCGTTTAACATCACTGACAACCTGAGTGGTGAGCAGGAGAGCCCTTTTCGCAGGGAGGGACAACAAATTCACTCTTCACTCTTTTCCTAGCGTGCTTTCCACCATAGGCAACCTTCTGGATGTACTAACTTGTTTCCTTATGTTTTCTGTGAATGAGTGGAGTGAGGACTCGCTTGGGCCAAAGGAAGAGAATTGAAACCGAGTTTCCCTCTCCTGCCCCAGGAGGCTGGTTCTTCCTCCTAGAGAGGAGCCAGTGAAGTTCACAGTGACATCCTCACTCAGGAAACTCCACAAGAAACAAGACATGATATACATGGAGACAGAAAAAGTCCCATTCTCCTAAGCTCAGCCCCGAAAAGTGGCAGTTGCTCAAAACTATTGGAAGCATAGTCAACCATTCATTCACTCGCTCATTCAGGAATCCCTTCATGTGCCAGGCACTGTGCTAGATGCTCCTCAACCATCGTCACGTGGCATCTTCACAAACGCACCTCTCTCTAGGGTTGAGGAGGGTAAGACCAGAGCCAGTGACACCAATGAGGGGGCAACCCCACTCATCTGGGAGAAAGAAGAGGAGCCTAAAGAAAGGTGACGCTTACAGGATTGGGAGAAGTGGACAGCTTCAAGAGATATTCAGGATACAGAATCAACTAAAATTGGTGACCTTGGGCAATAACGCCGCTTCCTTAGAAAGGGCAGCTCCTTGACTTCTGAGCCCAGTAACTCCAAAAGTTGATGGCCCTTCACAGTTAAAAAGGCATTTTCATAGGTATTGCTGCATTTTCTCCTCCCAAAACTACAAAACAGGTTGTGTGTGTGTGTGTGTGTGTGTGTTATTTCCCATGTGGAGAGGCAGGTAAGACTCAGGGAAGAAATGGCTAGAACTGGGATTCACACTTAGGTATTAGACACTAAAGCCCATGGAGGTGGTGTATTTTGTTGTTGTTGTTGTTTTTGTTGGCTTTTTTGTTTTGTTTTGTTTTACCCTGCTCTACGTTAACTCCCTTGGAAAAGTACCAGGAAAGAAAAAGAAGAAGAGAGCAGTGCATATGATTGATTGTTCAGGTTTTTATTAAGCACCTAGTATGTGCACAGCACTGCTCTCTCCCATGTGTAGCCAGACTGTGTGATGAGACTTGGTGGGAGAAGGGGTCTGTGAGGTATAAGCTAGACAAAAGATGGGAAAAAGACAGTTTTGCTTCAAGCTGTCTAAAATCAGAGCCAAATTCAGAAACCTCTAGCTAGCAGACTGTCCCAAGCATCAGTCTTCAAGGAACATTTAGTCATCACCAGCAATTAACCAAAATGAAGAAGATGCTGTGTGCCAAAACCTTTCTCTGTGAGAGAACTGAAAAGAAATCTTTGATAAGCTGCTTGGAGTGGGACGTGAAACTACCAGGGGAAATGATGGAGCAACCGCAGATGGTCTCCAAACTGCCTTCAAAGAAAGATGAGTGCAATTAATATGTGTTTTCTTGCAAGAAGCATGCAAACTCGGGGCCAGAGCTGATCCACAGGGGAAACGAGAGACAAAGCTAAGTCTAGCCACCGGTGGTCCTTCCTCCCCACCCTTCCCCCGCACACCTCTCAGCCTCTCTCTAAATAAATGCTGAACACATATTTTTAACCAGGCGACAAATCATGAGGTTGGCTCCCACAATGATGCCTCTGTCCAGCTCTACTTATAATGCAATGGAATTGAAAAGTAGAGGAGGAAGCAAGTGAGAAAGACTCCTCAGCTTTTCTACTTGACTGGAAATTTGGGAGAGGAGGAAACAAGTCTGCTGAGAGGTACCCCCGCCTCGGCTCTCTCTCCCCAGGGAAGCAGAAGCACAAAATGAAGTGTGCCGTGTGCAGATGCCTCCATTCCGCCTCTCTTTGAACCCAAATGATTAAAATGTGACCGTGGAGTCTTATTTTTATAAAAGGAGAAGAGGTGGAGGCGGTTGGGAGGGCATGCAGACAAAAGATTCCAATTTCCATTTTATTTTTCAAATTATGGCTGGATAAAAGAGAAACTGAACTGGAAAGGCCAATTCAAAAATCACAGGCAGAAAATAGAAGCCAGGCCTGTGCTTGGAGTGTGATGTCACATGTGTCCACGCTTCTGGGGATAAATGTTAGCAGCCCTGTCTCAGATCCTGCACCGCGTTTGGCACTTCCATTACACAAACATGACTTCATCCACTCTCAGCACCATATGCAAAGCGCCCACGCCAGCCAAGATGCTGCCGACTTGGTCCTCATTCCACCTGGTCACAGAAAACCTAAGGAACAGACTTCAGGATCAAATGGCTTTCCGATCAACGAGAAGGCAATAGTGTTGCGGGAATAATTACCACACCAGAAGGCCAGCTGAACTTGAACTAGGACTTTTTTTTTAAACTCGGGAGTGGAACTGTAGGCGTTCATTCCATTGCTCGTTCTCTCTGACAGCCCCTCTTTGGTGAGGGAGAAAGCGGCACTGCGTTCGATATCAGAGAAACTGGATTCATCCTGGGGATGTGATTTTAAGCAGCTCACGTAAGAACTATAATTTATGGAGTGCTCCCTAAGTGCCAGTGTATTCCCTTGGAAATACGTTATATCGGTAATTCTCAAAACAATCATTTTCATACACCAGGGATCTGGCCTCAGCCCCAGTGAAGATCTGCCCCAGGGCACACAGCTGCTAAGGGGCTGACCTGGGCGTCCACGCCACTTCTATCTGGATCTTGAATCACAATATTGTATTCCTCCAGGTAATCCCTCTGAGCCTCACATTCAATATCTACATCAAAAAAAGGTACCAGTTTCTACCTTGCCTAACACTGAAGTTATCACGTGTGTAAAATCAGAAAATAGAAGGAAAAGCTGTTTGAAAACTGCCAAGAGTCCTTGACAAAAAGGAATGGGCGGTTTACTTGTTGGCCTCCAACCCCTCTGAGCTTTCTTCTCTCTCAATAGAGTTTCCGCTGCCCAGTGCGATTCAATGGCACAAACTGTCCAGGTGCCTCCTCATCTTCTATGTGGCAACCTGGCCAAGGGCTTCAAGGCCTGCGTCCCTCCCTTAGCCACAGCACAGCACCAGGGCAGCTTGGGCCCATGCTGTCAGCGGGTCCAGTTGCAGGAAGAAAACACCCAAAGTGGTGCGAGAAGAAACAAGGCAAAGGGAAGTAGTCCCGGGCTTAGTGAAGGGCAATTTTCATATCAGAATGTAGAAAACCATATCAACTTTTTCCTCATGCACAGGTGCTGGGAGACAGAAAAAAGAAAGCTGCCTTCGGAACCCCTTTACAAATCAGGGTGGGACTGCAGTGCACGTGTTTTAAATAAGCCCAGAAGTCTCATTATGCAAATAAAACCCTGAAAATCAGACTTGGGAGGGGTTTCTGAAGATGTGCTGTCCGGTCTAATTCAGGGCACATCCCTCTGGCACACTGCATCCTAGCCCCAGAGGCACAAGTGTGTTTTCATATAGGCACAGAACTCCTCCTTCCTGAGTCTTTCCTGAGCCATTTAATTCACATTAATAAAAGAGTACATGGGGATAATTTAAATACAGATGTCTTTGTAAAATTGGTCTCTCTTTCTGGAGATTAACAAACTGTGGCATTCCAGCTATTTGCAGCTGCAGGGCTTACAGTTCTGAAAAGGAAGAGCTACAGCAGCAATGTGGGCTACAGATGGGCGGAAACACACCTACCCGGGCCCTCTTCAAGGAGCACTTCTCTTTCTATTAGCCTCAGGGCTACGGTTTAATGTGGAAGTGGGACGCAGCAGCTTTATGAAATGTCTTCCTTCCACCCCCTCCCCAAGGTGACCTTGAAGCACCCCCCTCTCCCATAAACAGGGGAGTTTGGCCATATATAGTACCTGATTCCTGCTGTGTTGTCATAATGGAATTTGGGGTCACACGCTTCCTCCTCCTCCATACAGGAAACAGGTGAGGTGGGCAGAGAGAGTCCAGAATCCTCTTCCATGCTCAAAGTCTCTGATATCGGAAGGACAATGTAGTCTTTGCCATCCTGAAACAATAAACACAGAGTGCTATTGTTATGGCTGCAGTCCTCCCAGGGCCTTTTCATGAAAAAAACAAAGGCCGAGGGAGCTTCTTGGTTATGGGGTCTGTTGCCTTCATGTCGGAAATGTAAACCTTTAAGACAACATTAAAAATGTCTTGTCAAAACAAAAGGGCACTTGAAAGGGATGTGCACATGAAAGTAGACGCAAGGAGCTCATGACTAAGCAGATGGGTAAGGGGACACAGAGCACTGTGGCCACAATGAAGACCAAGCAGGCTGTGGGCACAGATGCAGCAACAGAACACGCAGGGCCCCGCAGAGCTGAGAAATCATTTGTTCACAAAGCCCTACCCACACAGGCCAGGACCTTTAAAGGGCATGTTGTCCAATTTTAGCCTCTACATTCCAAGGCAATGGAAAAACTGATCTCGGTCTAGAGAAAAGCAATAAATGTGCAGGAAAACAGGTCTTCTAAAAGCAAAGGTTGCACAATTTAACATTATTTCATCAAAAAAAAGAAATAAAGGGCAAGATGATACCTTTAAATGTTTGAAAGGGTCATGATAAAGACAGATTTGATCCACTGTCCCCCAGCTGTTCAAAAGAAAAGCAGGAGGAAATTGGCTTCCATTCATTGTAGTAAGAGGTGTTGACTGCAGATTAGCTTTCTAGTGGTAAAGGCTACAAGTCTAAAATCCTCCTATGGAAGTTATGGAGGCCTCGGACTTTTACTGGGGGGAAAATAAAGCTATGTGTGTTTGCCTGCAGAATATATTAAAAATTCCTTGAAATTCCACCCATTGTTGATATTCTTTACATTAACTTTACAAATTTGTTGTTGTTGTTACTTTAGAAGAGCATCTGAAGGCTTAAAAAGATGCATTGGTAGGAATAAGAGTGGTCTGCTCCCAGGATATGAATTAGGACTAGAAGCTGAAAAGAATATAGCTTCTTATTCAGTGGCTGAGAATACAGCATGGTGGCCATGACAAGGTCTAGGCAGTAGAGAAGTCCTAGACACCAAAGTACTCTTTAAAGAAGTTTATTGGATGGAGGTCACAAACCTGCTGAGCATTAGCCTGTAACAGATTTCCCAAATGTTCCACCAGCTCTGAAAAAGTGGGTCTCTGATTGGGCTCCCCATGCCAGCAGTCAAGCATGGTCTGGTACCTAGAAAAGCAAAACACTGATGTTATTAACTGCCTCTTTCCTCCTGATCTGATGCTGAAAACAAGCACTTGAATAAGTAAACAGTTACAAAGAGTCTACCAGGAGCCAAGATGCTCAATAGGGATACAAAAGATACTTGGTGCTCCCCTACACTTGGAGCATCAGATGTGTACAGAAAGGAAAATTACAGATCAAGATATAATTTTTAAAAAAACCTAATTGAATGGTATATATATCATGCTGTCATTTCAAGAAGGGATAGCTTTGTGCTTGAGATTTTCAAAGAGGGACTACAAGAAAGAAGTATTACACAAACTGGGCCACGAAGAGGTACATATAATGTCTTCTAGGCAGGGAGATTTTGTGAAGAAAGAAAGAGAATCAAAGGATACTTTTAAAGTCTTACATTTCTGGTGTGGTATAATCAGGGGCCCTCATTCTAGTGCCTTCTTTCAACCGCCTGCAAAATTCCTCATCAATCTTTACTCCAGGATATGGAGAAGCACCTAGAATAAGACAGGAATGGGATGTTTGTTATTCGATTTTCTCTTATAGAAAGCCCCGAACCTGCTTCTTGAACTACTGATCACCTATATATTTTTTCTTCCTTTTTTAAAGATTTTACAACACAAAGCTTGCGAGTAAGTTTCACCCAATAAAGGTTGAATATAAGACAGGGAAAGGTGATTGCGGGCCACTGATTTATCATTTTATTTGGAGTCTGGGTGGAAGGACCAAGAGAAGTGACTTACCTAAGGAAAATATTTCCCAGAGCAAGACACCAAAGGACCACACGTCACTCTGAATCGTGTACACTCTGTCAAAAATTGTTTCTGGGGCCATCCATTTCAAAGGGAGGCGTGCCTAAGCGGGTAGAAGGCAAGGAATCAGATCCCAACTTAGCAAGTTTCTAAAAGGAAAAACACTTCCTTTCCTCCTGAACACAGGTCCTGAAGTTTGCAAAGAGGAGTTTGAATTCTGCAGATTAACAGGCCACTAGGTTCATCTTTGAAACTTACATCTCCTTTTCTGACATAATCAGGGTCTTTGTAAATATCCCGGGCCAAGCCAAAGTCACAGATTTTAACCACGTTCTTCTCCGACAAGAGGATATTCCGTGCCGCCAGGTCCCTGTGGATACACTGCAAAAAGAATCGTGTGTGCTTTAGATTTCAGCACAGCTGATCTTTTCTACATCTGTTGTGACCTCATGCTTTAAAAAAAACCAAAAAAAAAAAAAAAAAAAAACCAAAAAAAAAAAAACAACCACCCACATCAGAAAACCAACTGATTAACAAGCACCAGGTTAATATCTTTTATCAACACTTCAGGGGAAAAGTCTGAGGTTCGTTGAGATGCACATCTGCTTATTCCATAAACAGCCCCAGATTTTGGAGTTAAATAATTAAGTTATAGTATGATGAGGGAGTCATAAATAGACTTCTCTTGGACACAATTAAGAATGTGTTTCTGGTCACATCCACACATCCCTTTTGCCCGGCTCCATATATGGTTGAAACATGTTATTCTAAGGGACGCCCCAGAATGGGGTTTATTTTGAATGAATGCACGGAAACCAGAAACAAGGGGCTCTCACTGGTTGGGTGCCTTTGTTGGTTTCCCCATTCCATATGTAACTGAAGCTGCACTGGCCCTGATAAACAGTTCCCAGTGGGGCTCATCCTGTTTTCAAAGTGTAGGGTTATCATAAAGGCCCACAGAAGCAATGCCAGCTTCTCACTAGCCAGGTTGATTCTCGGGTGCACTGAAAAGGAAAACCAACCTTCCTCAGCTTTCCTTCTATTCTTTTCCGCGCCCGTTTCTCCCTTCTCTATATCCCCCCAACTTCATCTAACTTCCTACTACTGAGTGGCTTTAGCTCCACCTGGTCAATTTGTGAGAGAATCAGAGTCAAGGGGAACATTTTTAAGTGAATAAAAGGCGTAGATGCGAATTCTTAGGCCAGTGCACACGTGTTACTGGCCACCCTGCACCTCACACCTCACGTCAGTGTAGTTGTTTCCTCTGAATGAGGCATATTTAAAAACACATCGTCTAGATGCCTGAGCAACAGGAGATTCCAAAAAACAGACAACCCTCCCTACTTTCTTTCCAACCTAAGAGCTTCCTTTTTTTAGCCCAACAACCAAGTGATATTCAATGAATCACTGGGTAGATGCAAGGGAAGCTAAGGGACCTCCCTCCTCCCCATTCCCTGCCCAGTCCCTGAAAGGAGCCCTGACTAAATGGCAGGCTCTGGCCTTAAAAAAGATAATTTTAAAAAATCAGAAGGGCAAAGGGCCTTCGTCTTTGGGAAAATCCTGTAAGATCCCACTTCTCTGCCTTTCCTGTGGGAGGGAAGACAAGAGCTCCCCACAGACATAGCTGAGATCCTGAAGCTCCGAAAGCTGTCATGACCTTTACATTTCAGAAAAATAAGTGGATTAGGAAGTTTACTCTAATTTAGAAAAAACAAAAAGCAAATAAACAAACCAAAAAACCCCAAAACTTCGTCTTTCTTCCCCCAGGAGGCTGCAGCAGCAAATGCATTTTGCCAACCAACAATTTTTCTTGACACTTAATTTGATTTTTTTTTTTTTAATGTCAAACCAGCCATTGTACCTTTTGCCAGAGAGGTGACTTCAGCCAACCTTGCTCCCTCCTTGGTGTTTACAACTTTTGGAATATTTGTAACTTGTCACGTCCCACCTCAGCCTTTGTTTGGCCTACTTTTCTAATTTTAGCTCTTTTAATCTCTCTCATCTGAAGCCTGTCCTTCCTGGTTTCTAATTATACCACTAACAAATACTTCTTGATGGATGGTGATGAATGTAAAATAAATTAAAAATAAACATATCTGCAAGGCTCAGTCCCTCACCTCTTCCAGGTCATTGCTCACATGTCATATACTTATAAAGCCTTCCTTGGCCACTTTGTTTGAAATTGGTGTACACAAACATAGGAGCATGTGCACACAGTATGCCACTCCTGCACACTCCATAACCTTCCCTGCTTATTCTTCCCCACAGCACTTACTCCCATCTGACCTGCTATGTATTTTACCTGTTGATATTTACTGTTTGCTCCATCCGTGAGAATGCAAACTCCATGAAGCTAGGAAGTTTTGCCTGCTTGCTCAGACAGTATCCTTAGTGCTTAGAAGACTGCTTGCCCTTTGGAGATGCTCAATAATCAGAGGCTCAAAAATCACATAAATTAATTTTGTGAAATCTCTATATCCCCTTAAAAAGCAGAAAAAGGGGCCTCTGCAATAGTCTCTCTTAATGATCCCAGGAGTAGCGAATGAATTACAGTCCATAACAAACACCAATGCCTGGCACTGGAGGTCTTATTTCCAAATCTACGAACTGAAGAGGCACTGTTTCCCCTTGAGCTATCTTACCTTCCGAGATGCCAAAAACTCCATGCCCTTAGCCACCTGGAAGCTGTAACAGATGAGGTGCTCCAAGGTCAGGAAGTTCTTGTACAGATCTTCAGAAACTGCCAGAAGGTGCAGGAGACAGAGATCAGTATTTCCACCAGAAGCTATTTGTTTATAAGTTTGTTAGAATAATAATCTTCATTTTATAACTTGGGAGTTAAATTTCGGGAAATACAAGAAGAAAGAAAATGCCTCTATCTTCTGTAAATTTGCTGAACACCAGTATTATTACCCTTCATCATACCCTTTAGCAAAAACAGTTTTTCCATTTCAGCCAAATTGAACCAGCAAATCCAGGAGACAGAATAGAGGTGAAATTGGTGCAGATAACAGGGTGAAAGAGGACTTTTTCAAATGTACTGTTCTAAACTGTTGTTTTTTTCATGTACCCAGAGGGGTAAACAATAGTTTCATATCAAGAACTCTAAAAATAAAACAACAATATTCAGGGTCACTGAATCTTTTCTCTCCAGGCTTTGTCCTGGGACAAAGAACAAAGGTCAAATTATAATCTACAACGGATAACTAAAAATACCAGAAATATATTTACTTCTCTCACTTTAATATGAGAAAGTGCTGTAAACACAATAAACCTGGCCAACAAGGATGCTTTCTTCCTTCAAGGATATGAATGAGAGATGATAGGAACGTGAAGAAAAATGACAAGTTTACGTAAATTGGTGGTATTTACATCCATGCAACTGGTACAAATAAACACTAAGACATTAATGGGTGTTTCAACATCTCTTAACTTTCATCAGATAAGATAAGACATGGCTACTTTCCTGGAGACAATTACCAAAGTAAATGAAAAGTCAACTGTAATAACCTTGTAAGTATTAAAAGGGCTTCAAACCATTTTTTCAAATGACTTTTTACACTTAGACCCAGAGAACTGTCTGTGAATAATTAGTGAAAACCCTTCATTTTCCAAATGAAGAAATGGAGGGAAAATCCTACACTCCTTCTACTCCAACTTACTACCTCAATCCCTTGGGTTTCCAGCTCACTGGCTACCATGTTGTGAGAGAGAAGGATAGGGCAGAGATGGCTCCACTCAGGGTGGGTCCGGTTACGTGAGGTCTAGACAACCTTCCCATACTCTTCTAGACCACCTTCCAGCCTCACTGCCTCACACTCCCTGCCAGGCTTCTAAGGGAAAGAAGTTGAATTTCAGTACTACCCATGGCCTCAGGTCAAGGGAAACAGTGAGTGTTTCCCACTATTTCATGATTAGATTACTTAGAGCTCATGCCTCAAGAGGAGGCAGATGTTGGGAAGCCCTATCTCTATATCCATGGAGCTCCTTCTGCTCCTTCTGAGGGAAGCGGATATATGGTGTGTCCTGGAATCGGAAGAAATCCTGGAAGTTCGGCTGGGAACACAGCACCACTCAAAAAGAGCCCTACGTTATCCCAGGAAGCATAACTGGGTAAAGAAAGGTGTATTTACCAAGACTCCTATGAGGAAGTGTGGATGAAAGGAAGAATTGACAAGCCAGGTAGGGTGGTGTAGAAACAACAGATGGCCCCTACACTGCCTTGGAGAAGGTTGGGTATAACTACCTGAACTTCTGCTGTGCTGGTGAAGTAATCAGTGTGGGGCTGAACTGCTTTGGGCAACAGGGAGGCTCATCAGCCACCAGAGAGCCTCCTTTGCCCTTCTAGAACACAGCTCTGAGTCTCTCCTGCCAATATTTTAAGAGCATTGGTTTGACAGTTGCCCACAACTCAGTTCTCCTGGGGTTTGAGATTTCTCAGGCTAGCCAGGCTTTGTTTTACAGCCTAACCTGCTGCTTATTTAGACTTCCACACTTCACCTTTCGGAGACTAAATGGAGCCAGTCTAGAAATTCAAATATTGGGTAGTGTTGGACTTTTCCCTTGGCAAAATCTCTCGTTACACCCTGTCACCTTGTCTGTTCCTACAAGAGCATGAGTGAAGTGTGGAGAAAGCAATGGCAGGTACCTTCCTCCTCCTCCACATCACTGAGGGATTTCTCCTCAACAAATCCAGAGCTGGCTGAGCTCTGGCTGCTGGTGATACTGTCCAAGCGGCGTTTAGGGTCCATGGTTATTTCCCCAACGTATTCTTTTCCTGGACGGAATCGTGTCCCTTTGGTCTGTAAAAACACACACACACACGTGAACAAACTCCTTGACTACAAAATGGATCTCTAAAATGTAGTAAGCTTTGGAAACAATTGTAACTATTAAAAAGCAGACCAGAATGACATCAATGTCAAGATTAGGAAGTCTCCAGGCTAAAATTTTAGACAAGTGTTCTACATAATAGATTTTCTTCCACAAAGTCTAGCTCCTTTTTTTTTTTTCTTTTAGCTCACAGAGCTAAATGCCTTATTTCAAGCTTCACTCAGACACACTTCTAATATCAGAGTGCTCTTTACAGAGCGATTTCCACTCACCAGGGTCAAATAGGGGAGAGAGAGACTAATCCAGAGCTGTCCCTATCCGTAACTGCGCCCACCTTCTCCCTTCCTCAGGCCCCATCTATACTGGGTCAGTAGATTAAAGCCACAAAAATAAAACATGAGAAGATTACAGGCCCCAGAAGGTAAAAGAGGAGGTTACAACACGCAAGAGGTAATTCAAGAGGATTCCTCACAAGTTTTTCACAGAATATTAACAAAAAATTGAATCTGTTCCGCTCTGAATTTTCCTCCATTTTACAATGTAGCCAGAGTTGAGTTAGGAAATGACATACCTTGTAGGGGACAAACTCGTTTCTCTTGCTCCTTAAGTAAGTTGATAGGTTCCCAAACTTGCAGAATTCCACAATCACCATGAGTGGGCCTGTGGACAGCACAGAATGTCAAGAAAGGAAAATATTTCTCACTAAGTGTTTAAGATATTTTTGAATCAGAAAATACCAGAGAAATGCTACAACCTTCCACTGGGGATAGGATGATAGGAATCAGCTGGTCATAATCCCCTTATATTGTAGCTTTGCTTTTTCCAAAAGGCAATTCCACAAGATAGACTAAAATAAAAAATAAAAACCCACCCGCTTGCTTTTCTATACAATCACCTAAGATGCCTCCATTTTAGGAGAAACTACTGTTAAGGTCCTTTATTTTTAATTTGCAGGGGAAGTTTATTTTTCTTATCTGAACACCTATTGCACAAGTGGCAAACTGCATTATAGTGATGTGACATTTTTTAATTCACAGGAAGATCCAGAATTATTTATAGTGCCCACTTACCCTCCATGAAATATATTTATATGTATCTGAAAATCTGGCAAAGTATCTGAAGTTAAGGAAATCAAGGCCACAAGCGTTTCCCTCAAAGACCAGCAGAGATGCATATGCCCAAACCGGGCAACCAGAGCCATCCACAGAGACTCACCTCCTGGCTTGGTACAGGCGCCCAGAAGATTGACCACATTGAGATGATGGCCAATATGAATGAGGATCTTGAGTTCAGACATGAGGGCTCGGTGTTCACTGTGTGTTGCTCCCTCTACAAATACAGGGGGAAAAGGGAAATCAGGAGTGTGGCCACTGCCTTGGGAAGACTGATGAAGCTTTGCCGCTTTCCCTCCAGTGATGATACAACTGTAGCCCTATTTGCAAACTAGTGCATTCCCCTGGAAGTCAAGTATAAATTACATTTTCTAATTCCAAATCAAAATCTTCCTTTACGTGCACTCAGAATGTTTGATATTTAAAGGAACCCATTGTGGACTCTTTTGCAAAGTGGAGAAGACATCTGCAAATGGAATTGTGCCCAGATTTTATTCTTTTGTAAAATTGGATTTTCATTTACCAGGTTTACTATGCTTCTTGGGGCCTGATTATTTCGTGCTTCCTCGTAAGGAAGCAATACCATGGATTAAATATCCTCATGTGTTCGGGGATATGCCGAAGTTCCCGCCAATCTTTGCTGAGCAGGAAACTTAACAAGGGCCAGCTGGCAAGGCCAGTTGGCACACGAAGCTGATGAGGCTAAGATTGTAAGTTTGATCCAGCACCAACCGGTACACTTCACTGTAATTCACAGACATGGTCCATACCTCAGGTCCTGATAAGCAACCTCAAAATTACATATCCCTTTGGCCACGAGAGAGAACAGGCAAAAGGAGAGAGATGGCTTTGAAATGCCATCAAGACCTATTGACAAGGTAGGTAGCATCATCTCCATCAATAAAAGCACATCACAACCGGAGCAAAGGGTTTTGTATGCATCACCTCCCCAAATTAAAATAGCAAGACCAGACTTCCATTACTATTAGGATTAACAATTATTCACAAAGTTGTTAAATTTTTAAATATCACCCATAATCCTTTTATCCTAGCACACCATCCTTATTTTTTATATTATCTTTTATATGTGAAATATTTAACATATTACAATTCTAGGGAGCATGCTGTTTTTGTACTCTACTATAGTATTTTTATTTATTATATCAAGTTTATTTTCATGTTCTGATGGTCTATAATTATCTTACTAAAGCAGCATAATAAAGTAAGAAACAATTTTTATGTAACCAAGGTGTTTCCCAATGCCCCCCCCCCCCCCCCCCCCCAGCCAGGTCATTCACTCATTACAGTTGTGCAAGCTGTGTCTTGCACAAGGACTCCCAGACAAGGTAGGGAGGGGGCGTTGCTGAAACTCATCCCTAACTTTGCCTCCCTGGCCATGTACCCTGGCATGAAGCTATAAAAGGGGAACTTTATTTCCAATTTTCACAAAGGTATATAAGTTGACTGCATGCTTGGCTAGTGGGTCCACCTAACCACAGAGTCGCCGATACAAGCCTTTCCATCATGTGTAAAGACCAGAAGAAACAGATAGAGGGTTTCATCACCATATAATTTTGCTTTTACCTTTCAACATTTTGACGGCCACTGTCTTGCAAGTTGCTGTCTTGTCGATTCCAAAGGCATCCGCTTCAATCACTTGGCCAAAGGCACCACGTCCAAGAGGCTTACCTGCAGTCAACAGTGACAGCAACAATAAAACAGATCTGGGCTATTACACCACTCAAGTGATATGCAGAAATTCCAACTAGGTACAGTGGCCATACATTCCAGTTTAACATGAACAGTCCAGTTTACTCCTTGTCCTGCTTAATTATTCAGTATTTACCCCCTTCACTCTCTAAATGTCCTGCTTTAGATGATTATAAGGGACCCTACTTCTAAGTGACTAAAAGGGTAATTATTCAAATTCAAGCAATGAAATGAATATTTCTGAATTAGAATCCAACATTTGCAAAGACTAGATTTGTCACCATCCTAAAGAAAGACGAGATGGCTTAATAAATCCAGTATTAAATTAATATAACTTGAAAGCATACCTAGTTTCAGCCGGTCTCTGGGGAATTCCCATTTGCTGGCATCATAAGGCAGGCGTTCACAGTGTTCATCCAAGGGGAGTTCATCTGGATCCATGACGATGGACAAATAGCCTGTCTTCAGTTCCCCTCCATTGGCCTGGAAATCATTACTCCTTTAAGTCACACACACTCTGTTTGGCTGTTGTTTAGTGTGCTTGTTATTGTTTTGATAGAAGCCCCATTCCTGATGTCTAATTTTTAAATAACACTCATGGAGTTTGAGAGTAGTCCTATTATAATCCTGTTTCCAGTGTCCCCTCAACTCCCAAATAAGCTCAGAATTAAGTTATTAAATTTTAATTATACTAGACAGTCCAAGCCCTTTTCTCCTCTAGTGGTTTCTATCAATTAAAGCCCAGTGGTTCAGCCAAAAGAAAGAGGGCAAGATATTATTGTATTGAAATAAACTGTGCCCATTAGCCAAAACAATGGGAAGAAGCAACTCGGAGAGCCCTAGTCAGCTTTCATTAATCATGAAAACCAACATGGATGGGATGGAAGAGAAACTATTTTGTTACCCGCTTAACAGTCCGTAGAACAATGACAAGAAGTAGCCAGAAGAACATGGCAATCACAGCAGTGCCTACTAGAATAATGACTTCCAAATTGGTCTTTTCCTGGGCACCTGGAAAGACATAATTGAATGAGCATCAACAGTTGGAAACTCATATATTTTGATATAAGATGACAAAGCTCAACACTAAAGCAAGATCTCAAGCTTACCAACATGGAAAAATCCTGAATAAAAAGTCACACACCTCTAACTTGGATGGAGTTTATCCTATTATTAATGGATAATTTAAAGTTTGTTAAACTTTGCTCATGAAAACTTCCAACAATAAAATTCTAAAGTAATTAAGGGTAGAAATATCAATGTCTTCAAAGACAGCCATAGAAAGTGTTTGAAAGAAGAGAAGACTTTGATGGAAAAAAAAAAAAGATCATGTTCTATAGAGAAGAAAAGTACTTCTAATGGGGGAAAGTAAATGTCTGGTTTTACTCTGATAATCTATGTTTTGATCTGTATAGTTTTGAGGACTAACAACGAACAAACAAAACAGAAACAAACTCCTAGAGAACATTTTGATGTTTGCCAGATGGGAGGAGGTCGGTGAAAATGGGTAAAAGGGAGAAAAGATTAAGACATACAAATTGTCAGTTATAAAAGCAGTCACAGGATGTAAAGTACAGCCTAGGGAATATAGTCAATAACGTTGTAATAACGAGGAATGGTGTCACTTTATATAAGTTATATCAATGTCTAATCACTGTGCTGTACATCTGAAACTAATACAATATTGTATGTAAACTGTAACTAAAAAATTAAAAAAATAGATATTTAAAGAAAGCTCTCAGGAAAGGAAGGAGAAGAGAAAAAACTAACGGTGGACAAGGAAAGCTGCAGAAGCCCATCGCTCCCGAGGACAGCTCTGAGTGGGAGAAATTGAGCCCAGAGGATGCTTTCTGCAAAGAATGATTAGCAAAGAGGTGATAAGGAAGCAATTATCACTTCGAGCCCCAGTGGATGAGGGCAGCTTGCATCAAACCGGCCACAAGCTGTGAGTGGCCCAGGCAGCCTCAAGAAGGCAGAAAGACAAGTAATTAATTAGTTAGCAAAGTAAGAGTTACCAGTTGAGAGGTGAGCACCAAGGATGCTTGGGAGTAGATTATGTTTCCCTGGTGGATGTCCTCAAGTAATTCTCTATTTAAACTTAGAGATTTAAAAGCTCATTTATACATGGTAAAAAGTTCAAAGATTCAATTGTCAATATAAGTTTGTGTATTAATATTCCCATAATAACATTTGGGAACTTGGCAGGAAAATTAAACGTTTATCTCTTCCTTTCTTAGTATTTTCCTTGAGAAGTAAATCTAATCCCTGTGCCAATGTTATCTACTTAGCTATTGGTAACCAACCACAAACAGCTAACCGAGGTGAGGCAGAGCAAAGGATAGAAATGGACGTCTCCATTAGCATTTCCCCCAAACATGAAGCACTCAGGAGGTGACAAAACCACCATGTCACTTGAAATCTCTATTTCACGCACTTGAAATCTTTACTTGCAAGTGCAATTTATGAAATGGTATTAAGCCTAGAGATTTGAAAACAAGTCAAGGTACTGAGATGCAATACTTGGCAACAGAGATTTGATAGATTAAAGGGACTATAATTTGGACTTTGAGAGACAAGGTAGGATGAGTTCATAAAAATCCATCAGTTCCTCCACCTGTCACCACCCTTTTTTCTTCCCCTTGCATACCATTCCTTCACCCGCATAATATGCTTTCATTGTCCCTCTGATGGTTATTAACAAAAAAAAGAGGAATACACTCCTGAAGATAAAATAGTCTGCACAAATTACCTTTCCCATCTGAGAAAATGCCAGATTTCACATCATTCCTGCATACACAGACAAGTTTCCTTTCAAGTTCAGATAAGAACCCCAAATGTTTCATTTCAGAAAAGCAATGGTCTATTGTTCACAAATGAATCTTAATTGCTTTTAGTCCAATGAAAACTATGAACATATTTGTGACTATTTGGATAGCATTTATTTTCATGACTAGGCAGTAATTCTAATGATTTTCTCAATAAATATAGAAGTATAATTTCATAACAGTTTCACTGAGCCATTCAAATAAAAAAAGAATCAGGGAAAGGTGGATATTCTACCTGCATGGCTAAGAATTTTTCCACCGTGAGAACTGAAGGGACAGAAATGTGATACAAACAAAATGAAAATAACAGTAATTATGTTGCCTGATTAAAATAATAAATACTTATAATAGAAAATTTACAGAGTACAAAGAATATTTAAAAATCAACTATAATCTTCCCGCCCAAAGTGTATGAGTATAAGACATAAACTAATTTTTTAAAACCATCTGATGTGTCTATGAAGTTCCACTGACCTTCTATTATGAAAAATGCCTCCACTTTTGCACATCCAAGAACATTGCATGCCTGGCAGGTGTAGAAGCCTTCATCCTCCTTCCTCACCCTTCGGATAGTTAGGTTCCGGTTCCCATCTTTCAGTACGATCCCTGAGAGGAAGAAAATTATGGCTTTTATTTATGATGTGGTCTAGTGGAGTTTTTCAGGAAAAAATTTTAAAATATAAATGCTACCCTTTATCTTGGCTATTATCTAACTCCAAAGAGTCCACAGCATCAACTGCTGACTCATCACACCTGGCTTCCAGAAGAATTCAAGAAGGCTCTGAATACTGTGATTCCGAGTCTATGAAATGAGCCAGACCATGGACACTTAGATTGTTGTCTTTTTCTACCTCAAACAAATTATAAAACATAATATGGATTTTGGACAACATCTCCAGGAAAATTCTGCAGCCAAGGAGAGATAGACATGTTCTATTCACCTGAGTCTTCCACGAGGGTCTCATTATCTTTAAACCAGGAAACCTGTGGAGGGGGATTCCCAGACACTGGGCAGGAAACTTCGATGGTTTCACCAATACTTGTCGTCTGATTCTCCAGGTTTGCTGTCATCATGGGTGCCATGCGCTCTTTGCACACAGAAAGAAAATAGAACATTTAGGTATAACTTTTGAAATGGTTTGAGTATCAGTAAACTGTGTTACCATTTAAACTTAGTAAACAATACACTGTTGATTTACTAAGCTGAAAACACACAGAGGGTGATACCAATACCTTTGGTCACTGAGTAAAGTGAAATGAATCAATAAATCAGGACTGTTCAGACAGGTTACTGCATCTCTTTGAACATTCATATTAGTGATTCAAGCTGGTAATCACTTCACAGGATAAAGGTTGTTGCCTTGTGGATTTTTCCTCTAATCAGACCTGGTTTCCCTCCCAGAAAAGTTCTAGCTGGTGACACCCTAAAATTCTGCCATGCTTCTTTTGGAAATTGCAAAGCTTCAGTATAATGCAACAAACAAAGAGTGCCTTGTATTTATTTGGTACAAACTCGTTTATACTATTTCTGTTGTTTACTCTCAGTCCTATGATGAACAGGATAGGAGTATTAGCTATATTTTATAGCTGAAATAACTGTGATTCAGGGGGTTAAACAACTTGCCCAAGTCTTTATAACTTAGTAAAAAGGTGAACTCATAGAATCTGGTGCACCTAAAAGTCTGGTCCATTGCTATTCCTACTAAAACACAAACAAAACACCAATACCGTAAGGAAAGTCAAAGATTCAAAGAAAAGTAAGCCCAAGGGTATTTGTTTGCATATACAGAAAAACTTTAGAGTTACCCTTTTCCTATAAATCACCAAAGTGCTATGGAAATATCTTATTCAAACCAATTAAATATCGGAAGGAATCTCACTGAAAGAATCTATTTCAAGATTTAGCAAAATGAGATTACCTCAACAGTGAACTACACTGGGGTTTAAGCCAATTTCCTGACCTCTAGTCAATTTCTAAGAATACCTTTTGGGAAACAAGGTGGGAGTCCTTAGGGAAGCAAACCAGCTCATTGTGAGCACCATTTCCTGGGCGTGGCAAGGCCAGGAACCACTTTCCCATCTCTTTCTAAATTCTTCCAGTAGCTTAAAACCAGACCAGTTACGAAGGTGAACAGAAAATATGGTGTGTGATGTGTTTTGAAGAGCCCTAGGATGATTCACCTAAAAAATATCTCTTTTTTGACACCTAAGACTTAACACTAGCTAAACACCTCCTAATGTCTGTCTAAAGATACCTCTTAAAATATGCCAAGGCCTCTGAAGATATTATTCCTCTAAAACATTGGTATAGATTAGTTTACTTGGGAAGTTATTGCTCTTTCTAACAATTAAAAAAACACACAACAAAAACCAGAGCACATGCATCTTAGAATCTGGGAAGGGACACTAAAGAGAGGAGAAAATGGAAGGAGATGACATGAAGAGAAATTCGCCAAATTTGCCTGATGTCCCCAGAGACAGAGCCATGGCTGCACAGAATTTGTGCAAGGCCTAAGGTTAGATGAGATTTAGAGAGGAGCTTCATGGAGAATTCACAAAGCTATCTGCTCACCAAAATTATTATCTCAGGGACCTTGAACTACTCAGGACCACATGGATGACACAGAGGTATAGGCACTGAGCGCAGCACCACTCTCACAGGCTCTCACAGATCCTAAACGACCCTACCTTGCTGAGAACCTAGCTTGTGCCACAATGTTCAATGCAGCATAGCAAGGAGTAAAACAGAAAACAATTCCTGTCCTCACAGACACAGAGCCCTCACTGTATATGGCTGCCTGGTGGTTGGTTGTGTTCTCATCCTGTCCACCTGTTCACCACTGTGACCTTCTGGCATCCTCCTAGCTCATACTGGAAATTTCATAAATCTGTGCCTACTACATAAATGAGTGCCCAAGAATATGGCAGAAGTTTCCCTGGGTCAGGCTAATCCCTAGCAGATACTAGTGAGTTATTGCACCTTTAGGGTTGGAAAGAACCAAGATATTTTCTCCTTTTAACCCATCACTTCACCATTATTTGTCTTTTTGCCTCAAGGACTTTCAGTAAATAAGATAAATATGCACCAGTTGACTTTATAAGTTCCTAGAGGGCAGGAGTCTTCACCCAGCTTCTCAAATCACTACATTTAAGGCATTTCAACAGCCTCCAGAAGATCAGAGCTGCCTCCTTACCTAGGACTGTGAGCTGCCTGACCACGCAATGCCGTTTCTTGGTCTTCCTGTCCTGAGCAAAGCAGACGTAGTCTCCTTGGTCCTGCAAGGATGCATTCTGGAACTCCATGATCAAAATGTCACTTGTGCCATTAGAAAACATGGTGGCATTCATTTTCCAAAGGGCATCCAAGTTCTTGCAAATAGGTGTGGGCAGAGCCTGTGGGCCAAGTTTGTACCATGTCAGGTTCTCAAATGTAGTTCTGTCTGCGCTGCACCACAAAGACACGTTCTCCTGCTCGGTTGGCTGGGTATCAGGCTTCAGAGTGATTACAGGACCCTCTGAAATGTAAAACCCATGGTTAGAAGGTGATGATTCAACTGGGGAGGCCCCCTATGATCTTCCTGTTGCCTTCAGACCTGCTGTACAGCACCAAGATAAGTGAAGCTCTAGCAATCCCACACAACGTAATACAAGGAGACTAGCCAAAATGCACAAGTCAGGTCCAAAATAATATTATTTTACAAAAATAGGTTATTTGGAAATGTAAATAAAATTTTACAAATATTTATCAAATATCAGCTACAGCTTGGCCATAAAACTCAGATGAACAGACAAAATCAGCAGCATTTAGAGGCCACTGTTCCTATGTCATTACAATTGCCTCCAGAAAACCCAACCTTGTCAACACGTCGGCAGCAAGCCCACGAGTATTGGTTGAACCCCAATAAGCCGAGCACTGTGCTAGACTCTGATGACGGAGACATAAATATGATGCAGGACCTGTGATTATAAGCCTGTGTGAAACCATGATCTCTCCAGTGAAGTTGGATGTACCTGAGCAGTTTCAATTTATAAACCAGAGCATCAGTATCAGTCCAAGTCCTCTTCCTAAACGCCATGCTACTCCCAGGAATAGCAAGGGCTACAGATATCAGACAGCTTAGCACCCACCTGGCGGGAGATCCAGCCCACCCCTTGGGGAGCAGCACTTACTGGTCACATGAAAGGAGATGACCCTCTCTCCTCTCCCGGCTTTGTTGACCGCTTCACATTTGTACAAAGCTGACACATTTGCCGACTGGATGACAAGGGTACTTACAGTCTGTGAGAAAAACAAATCCCAGGCCGTAAACAATGGAGGCTCTGTTTATGCACATGCATTCAGACTAAAAAATTAAGCCACCCCATAACCACTGTGACCTGCCTACTGCATTCATTCTACTACACTGACCACTCACAAATGCATGCAAGTGTATTATGCTGGCTTAGCTCACACAGTGCACAAAACGGGCTTGGGGAACCTTGTGCTTTAATATAACATATTTTCTCATTTTCATACTTGTAAAACCAGAATCACCTTATAACAGATGCTTAGATTGAATGGCATTTGTGTCTTATCTTACTCTAAGCTATTCATAGGTCAGTGGTGCTTCTAAAAGTCAATGGTGTTTCCAAGCTGACTTAATATGCTAGTGTTTTATCATCCGACTTATTTGATTATCATTCTCCAATATTCCTCACCTATTATTATACCCTGCTTCCATGCCAGCCTTCCATAAAAAAGAGAGAGAGAGAGAGAGAGAGAGAGAGAGAGACATATTTGCAAATTAAAGAACTTCAAACTCACTTTGTTTTTTCCTTCAATTTGGGCAAACTGATTTTTGTTTACTTCAATTTTGTTTCCTCCCTGGAAATCCTCCACGTTTCTCCACTTTTTACAGGTGTATGGATTTGTCATTAAGACAGCTTGACTGTAAGAGAGATAACAGATCATATAATGATTACATTTTTCTTTAATGCACGTCAACAGTAAGGAAAGGAGTAAGACTTGGGCTATTACATTCTTAGAAATAACTTTCAATGTACCCTGCCTGGTTACAAGACTTGATGCCAATTAAAAATAGGCCTCAGCAACCAGGGAAGAGGTTCCAGGTAAATCCATTCAGGATACAGGAGGGAAGCAGCTATTCTGGGAACAAACCTCCATTCATAAATTGGATCGACAAGACAATTCAAGTTAATTTAGTTCAAAGGAAACTAAGAAACCATTGGGCTTCTTAGAGTAATCTCTGTGGGACTGTGGCCTTTGTGTAGGAAATGGTCAGCATCTGAGGCAGAATCTAGTAGTGGCCATCTCAAAAACAACAACAGGAAGTGAACTGCTTAGGGTGGTGTAGGTGACTGTTGTGGTGGGGGTTTTTTGTGTGTGTTTTTTTTTTCCTAAGGATGTCTGGACTTGTGTTAGAACCTGATAAGCTGGGCCCGAGCCTCTGAGGCTGGCTGCAGCAAGGTCTAATGCTCCCTGACTCCAGCAGCACTTCCTGGAGATGAACCTTCTGCCGGATAAGGAGAGAAGTGGTATTCACCGGTTAATTGGAATAAGGAGAAAAACCAAAGACTGGCAATTAGCAAAGTGAGCCAAGAGCCTGCATTTGGAGGGGTATACATCAGGGCTGACCTATGGAGAAAAAGCTAGCTAACGTCAAGGCAGGATACTCCACAGAAAGACTGCTAAAACCCAAGACCGAGAAAGATGGATGGAGATTAAGAGCGCCACCTGAGGGCCAGCTTTCTTACTAGAGACAGCCTTCTCGGCTTAGGCTGGAGTCATGGCGGAGCTGGGTTATAAGAAATGCCAGAGGACAGGAAGAAAGGGCGTGGCTCTGCTCACCTGGGGTTGTAGGTGCACTCCTCCTCCAGCTGCCAATACCAGAGGATGTGACTCAGGGGAGGAACCGCGTAGACCGTGCACGTCAACGTTTGGGTGGTGCCATATTTGTAAGAGTCCACAGGAGAGAGCAAGGATTTCTCACCAATCTGGGGTGGGACTAGAGATAAGAAAAACCACTTTTGAAGTTGACGCTTTTGGCAATAAAAGCCTACATTTTTCAAAGCAGATGATTTTGCCCCCATTTCGTTTTTCAGAGAATATCTAGATTTGGACACAGGAGACATGACTTCTTGTGATAGTACTACTACTACTCCTGCTACCACTAATAACAATAACACTTCTTTTTTATACTGATTTTATATAATAGGGTAAATGCTAGAGCAAGTCATATGTTAAGCGAGTTCATGAATTAATGAGATGGGATTATCCGCTGTCCATTTTTATATCTTTTTTTTCTTATTCATTTCCTCCTCCCTTACTTATCAGCTTTCCAACTTCTCTCCACGCCTCAATCTCCTACTCCCAAGTGGCTTCTAAGGGACTTTCTCGAAACTGTTACCTCCCTGAAGCTGATGTCCCAGCAAAGAAATAGAGCCAACCTCAACAGACACCTAGGGAGGTGTCAGGATATATGGGGAAGCACCTTAATATCATAGGAGAAGATCCTGAAGTGTTACTATGCCTGCCAAAGAATTACAACAGAGAAGCATTTCCCATAGACGGTGTTTGGAGCAAGGTATTAATGGATTTACTGGGGAGGGATGCTTTGGTCAAATACGTTTGTTAAACCTATAAAATTCTAAGTCTTTCCCCTTGGAGAATGGCAATATATTTGCATATTAAAAGCCCTGAGAAGTCTTGCAATAAAGTTTTATATCAACTTAGCATCTCCCACACTTACTTGACCATGACACCCCTTTTCCCCCTGACACAGAACATTTATTTACATATTTCAGTTTGAAAAAAATAAAGTTCAAATCATCCTTAAATAAAACACTCTATAGTTTCCCTTTATAGTCTCAGAGTCAGATCCTGGACTCCTGTTTTAAAAAAATTTTGAAAAGCTTCCACCAGCCAACAGTGTTTTCCTCCCTGAGCATGACTGGCACATCAACTTCAATGTCAAACTGAAAGCTTCCCACAGAATTCAAGAAGAGTCTTACATGTTGGCAATGCCAGGTGCACAAGTCCATGAGACGGGTGCAAAAGTGGTGCAGCTGAGGTTTGTCAACTGTCCCCGCAGGCATTCTCAGCATTTAGCCATTGAGGATACCCTCTACTTTAACCTTGCATTTGACCACCAAGCAGTTCATTCACAAACATGTCCAGAGCACACTCTCCTATACCTCATTTCAATGCCACTGCTCTGGGCTATTTTTATACATAAGAGCCCACTCAGGATGTGAGTGAAGCAGCAGGTGACAAAGGAATAGGAAAACATAACCATACACTTCATAATAAATTCTGGGCAGAAAAGGAAAACTGGATGGACTCACCATTCACAACCAGAGATACCATGTGGCTCTGTTTCTCCTTTGAAATGGGATTGGTAAGGATAACAGTGTAATTTCCTGTATCCTTTTCACTCACTTCCATAATCGTCAATACATGCCCCACTTTGATTGTGTGATTGGACTCAATGGGTCTTCCATTTTTATACCTATGTGGGAGAGGAGGGAAACAGGAATTATACAATCTCGGATCGACTTTCATGTGGAGCAATGCTTTGCGTTTATTTTCGAGAGTTACCATTTTATTTCTGGCGGAGGGTAACCAAGGTACTTCACAGGGATTCGGACCCGGTCTCCCACCGTGACTTCCACCAGAGACTCCATGCCACTACTAAAAGCGACAAAAGGTTTTTCTGAAAGAAAAAAAAAGAGAATTATTCTCATAAATGCCAACTTATT
Source organism: Myotis myotis (assembly GCF_014108235.1). NCBI lineage: Eukaryota > Metazoa > Chordata > Mammalia > Chiroptera > Vespertilionidae > Myotis > Myotis myotis. The sequence goes on from NW_023416313.1 coordinate 33,381,308, forward strand.
GTAAGAGGTCGTTGGGTTTATTATTTCAAGTGAAGAGTCAAAGGCCTTGGGGGTCTAAGTTCAGAGACTGCCCATACTATCCTGCTGGAAGTCACATTCCAGCCCCTCCCACACGTCCAAGTTTTGCCTTTGATTCTCCCCCCCCCCCCGCGCCTCCCCCCCCCTTCCCCGCCCCAATGTACTCTGCAAGCCTACTAATTGCTCAGGTCTCAATTCAAGCAACGTTTCCTCTGTGAAGCTTTCTCTAAGTTCCCCAAGCACTTGGGTGCTCCTTCTCCTCTGCTCTCATCACACCCTATACACACCCCACCACATGCCCCAGGACTCATCCTCAGACCTCTTCTCTTTATCAACACCTTCCTCTAGTCTCAGGCAAAAGGTCCATTTACATCCTCCTAAATGTTTGCCTCTCGCCCTGACTTTTCTGGTTCCAGGTTTATATATGTTATATATCTCCTTTTGGATTTTATGGGCATCTTCAAATGAACGCACCCAATCCTGTTTCCCCTAATCTTACTCCTCCATCAATGTTCCCTATCTCAGGAAGTAAAATCACCACTCACTCAGTTGTTCATGAAAAAAACTCAAAGGTCATCTTCCATTCTTTTTCTCTTACACCCCCACAGCTAACGAATTAATAGGCAGATCCTATTGGCTCTAACTTTAAAAATATATCCAAAATCAGATCACTTCTCACTACTTCTACCACTGCCACTTTTTTTTAAACCACCCACCATCTGTCAACTGGATTATTGTGATTAGCCTCCTAACTGGTCTCTCAACTTCCACCCTTACTTCCTTAAAGTATTCCATATAAAAAAAGATAATAATCCTATAAAAACATAAGCCAGAACATGTCTCTCTCCTTGCTTAAAACCCTGCTATGCATTCCCATAATATAAAACCCCAAATCCTTACCAAGGCTCATAATTTGGGTGCCACATAAATTATCATCTAAACTGAGACATTTATGTGAGTGAAAGAGAAATTAAGTTATTTGCTCAAAGCCCCACAGAAAGTAATTCAATCCAGATTTTTCCAACTGCAAAGCCCATGCTTACTCAAGTGGGACTCTCAGCCTTGCAATAAAATGAAAATCTAAAAACTATCTTAGATAATAACATTCTGCATATTATAGTAATAATAGCACCAACAACAACTACAACAAGTACTATTTAGTGAGCTTTAATCATCTATTGGCTCATCTCACCATTAAAGTTGGGATTTTGAATCCAAGCTATGCTCTTGGCCTCCAGGTCATGTGGCCTCCCTAGCAAGAGTTCAGAAATCTATAATAATAAAAGCGTAATATGCTAATTAGACCGGACATCCTTCCGGCGACCTTCCAGATGAAGCTGGGGCTGTGAGGGAAGCCCGGGTCCCGGGTGCCAGAGGGAAGCTGGTGCCAGCAGCCGGGGGAAGGAAGTCCTACTCTTTCACGAATTTCGTGCATCAGGCGTCTAGTATCTTCTGAATGATCAAAATAGGGTTCACTAGCTGATCTGAATTTATTTAAATTATGTCACATTCCAAAGCACAGCGTAATTCCAAAGGAGATCTTAGCTTACCGTGGACCGTGACGAATGTGCTGTTCCTCTTGGCCATCAGCCCACTGGAAGCCTCACAGGTGTACCACCCTTGGTCACTCCGGGTTACACCATCTATAGTCAAGGTGCTCAGAAATTTCTTCATGTCACTCCCAGACTGGGTTTTTAGGTCCCGGTTCACAAGTTTCTTATGCTGATGCTGTAAAACAGTTTGCTAAGTCCAGGATAACATTACCCAGTAGATTCTAGATACCCAGAACATCAAGTCTTGGCTCTTGGTGGACATTACTTAATGCTAATAATAGAGATTTCGGAACTTTTAATATATGTAGACAACAAATATATTTGGTTTCAGGAGAAATAAGTGGAACCAAATGAAAAAGGATTTTTAAAACCTCACATGGTGGGAATGAGATGGGTATGAACTGCAGAAACAGGCAAATAGGATCACTGTTTAAGGAGAAGTGTGTCTCATGCCACCTCTTGAAGAGAGAAATTCTCTTAAAGGGAAAACAGATCAAAGACTTTGCAGAAGAGAGAAATAAAGCAACCTGGGAAGATGGGATCATCCAGAGAAAACTAATCTTCAGAGCCTGATGGTAGCAGAGTGGGACAGAGAATTCTTGGCATTGCATCTTCTTTTCCATTAATGTTGCCTGTTCTGCAATTCTCTTAAAGTGTGTGTGTGTGTGTGTGAAGATATTTACATTTTATCTGGCTAGAGAGGTCCCTATCTCTCTCCAGCCAATGCTATTGGAGCTGATTAGCAAAGTATTTAGAGATCTGGCTTTAAATTGTTAGTGTTACCTTCAAAGAAGGGTATTCCCAGTTGAAGTCAATCCCCACATTTAGTTCAGTCCTTGCTGTACAATTTAAAACAAGCTTCTCTCCAACAGACAGCTCGACTTTGTGAGCGGGGCTCAGAACTACATCATAAATCTTTGACCCTGGAGCAAGTAAATTGAAAAAACAGAAAGTGAGAGGGAAAACAAATCTATGAGTTGGCACAAGCTTTCCCCCAAATGATGCAACATTAACATGTGTCATATCATCTTTCCCTTAGGGTTTCACCAATATTTGGGAGCTCTCAGAAAAATGGCCAGTAGAGATTTACAAAGCAAACGTTCGGGGATCTCAAAGATGTTGGAGCCCAGTGGAGAGAAAAGTAGTAAAATTTAAGTAAATGGCCAATGGGGCCAGCTTTAGTAAATTGCTGAACTTTCCATAAAATAGGTATAATTAAAATAATAGATGCCAAGCAATGCTCTGAACATTAAATTTTCCATAAAATATGCTTCAGTTAATAGTATTCTTTTTCATCCTTGGTCTTGGCAAGAAAAGAGAAAACCTTGATTGCACATGGGTTTATTTGATTTTTTTTTAAAAAAGAGTAGATATTAATGAGTTGCCCAATACTGTGTCTTGAGTTAATATATTTTTCAAATCCCTGTCTTTCACTCTATACCTAAATCTCCAAGATGTTAATACAGGAAGCCAATCTTTGTGTGTGACAATAATGATATAGAAAGAAACTATTCTCTTACCTACAACCACAACTATGTACATAATAGACTGGTAACTTTCATCATTAATTTTTGCTTCACAGAAGACCATGCCTGCATAGCTGATCATGTAGCTGGGAATAGTAAAGCCTTTCTTACTGTCCCAGGAAATTCTATTACCATCAGGAACAAACCTCTTTTCTGGATATCTCTGGGTAGAAAGAGAAATATCAAATATTTAATCAAGTGTTATCCAAAAGCAAAATCATGTAAAATGATCACTAAAAAATTGACAATTTAAGAATACAAATTGGTTTTCTTTATTGTCATTTTGACCCTTCCTATAAGATCTTTACATATCATTCTTGATGTTATAGTATAAACAAGCTACCCATCTTAGTAGTTTAAGATTATGACAACAGAAGAGAAGACTGAAGATGTAACTTACTGCACAAAGTGACACATTGAGGTTTGAAACGGACCCAAGACATGGAATCACCACAGTTTTGTTTTTGTTCTCCATGATGTACACAACTCCATGTTGGTCGCTAACAGAAGCAATAAATGGAGATCTGTAATCTAAAAGAAAATTTAATTCTGTTTACTTAATGGAATTTACTGGAAAAGTTGGTTATCTTTCAGGTTCTGAGGAGGATTGGAATTGACATTCACACTAGGGGAAGGAATCCACAGGTCAATCTGATGGTACATATCTGGCTCCAAGGGTATTCTGCAAGAAGGGTGTGTGTGTGTGTGTGTGTGTGTGTGTGTGTGTGTGTGTGTGTGTGTGAAAAATCTGAGAGAAAAATCACAGAATGGAATTGACTCCTTTCACAAGGATCATCAATAAGAATAATACATTTTATAGGTTCCACATTTAAATAGACCACATTTAAATAGATTTAAAATCATTACAATTTTTTCAAAAGGAATGAGCATACTTCTTCACTTTTCATATGCATTTTCATGTTCACATATAGATTTTTCATATACATTACATTTTTCATATATAAATCTTAAAGTAAATTTAAATCTTTACACTTTACCTACTGAGTTTTATTGATGTTAAAAAAAAAAACAAATTCATGCTCTCTTTCTTTAGGCAAATAATGTAAATGCCATGAAAATAAATGAACAGATCCCAAAGGAACTTTAAGATAAGCAAGAAATAATTAATAATTTTTGAATTGTTTTATATGGGTATTTTAAAATTGTGAAGACTCAGTGTGAGATTCTTTATAAAATAATGTTTAGTAGTTATTGTGTCTAGTTTAAGATTCAGCAGTCATTAATATCTTCAATGACAAAACTTGAAAAGCCACCATAGCAAAGAGTGAGAAGAAAATAAAAGAGATTTTAATGCCGTTCAAACATTGTTCATACAATGTTCATACGCTGGTGGGAAACTCCTCTGTTCCCCAGAGATAGAGTTGATGTGGAGTGAAATCATGCCTGAACCCTCGGAAAGATAATCGTTCAAGCTGCTATGCCCCACACACCTGACTTAGCATTGCCAGAGCTCTTCAAGATGGTTGGTCCAAGGGAAGAAAGAGTTAATTAAACCAAAGGGGACAAAGGCAACTAATTCTCTCAACAGCAGAAATCAGATTTCCTTCCCAGCTGGAAAGCACAGAAAGGCAGCCAATCCAGCCCACCACATGCCATAGCCATTATCTTGCCAGGCCGGGGCCCACTTCCTGGCTCCATCCATTGCTGGAGGGAATGGGGTCAGAAGACTAGGGAAGTAAGGTGGAGACCAGAGGGGACATTAAAGGGCTGTCTAGCATTTTCTTTCCCATTGTTAAGCTTCATGACCACCATCTCGAACAGCTTACCTCGTCAACAGGAAGCCGAATTTGATGATATACAAAAGATGAGCAACATACAAATAAACAGTGCTAGGGCTTGCTACTTCTTAACATTGCCTACCATTCATCCATATGGTAGGAAATGTTATAGAGCTTGCTTACAGAAGCCTTTGGAAACTAAATTAACCCCTTGACGTCAGACTAAAGCTATTCGGTAAATCAATTGTATTTCAGTATCCCATGAAAAGGGAAATAAACAAAAGAAACCCAAACAACCACCCATCCTCTCAAAATAAAATATTTACTGAAACTCATGAAATGCGTTTTCACATGTCTCCAGGTTTCCTGACTCCAGGGAGAAGGAAATAAGGAGATATTATGGGAGAGGTTCATCGTGTAGTCTATTTCCAGACAGGCTGAAAGCAGGAAATCCTCGCAATCTTCTGAGAAAGCCTGGTCTCCCAAGACTGCCGGATCAAAAGGAGCCAGAAATTCTCAAAGATCTGAGCTTTGTCTCTTTCACATTCTGCAGAGAGGAGGCACAGAATTCTACCTTGGGTCATGCTTAACCTGGACAAAAAAATAATTCTCAAATACTATACAATCCAGGAGGACATGTTATTTTGATGTGTTCTCCACTTTTCCATTGCACCGACTAAACTGCATTATGAAACTGCAAGTGTATATATTCTAAATACGTTTTTCAAGGTGACAAAATTCTTGTGCTATAAAAGATGCTTCTGGAAAAAAAGTTGATGCCATCTTCACCTACCTCAAGTCCTCTGGTATTTAAAGAGATGTACAAATGTATAAATAAAATGTCTACAAAAGTCATCTACACTGAAAAAAAATTAGTACGTCCAAGCAAAATACTATATAATATTTACATTCTTCCAAATTATATGATAAGTATCTCATTAGTTAAGTCAGGTTTTCACAGGGAAATTCAGGTAGTAGAAGAGTTTTGAAATGCAAAGAAAGAATTCATATTATAAATACTGAATACATGTAACATTGTATTTTATCCTGCATGGGTGTTAATTGGCCACCATGGTGTCAATCTAGAATGATGTAGCATATCACCCACCATCTCAGACCACACAAAGGAGAGAAACACTGTCCTCAAAGACCCTTTGAGGCAGCATCTCCATTTGCACCAAAGTATGGGAATAATTTACTATAAAGTTTAAGAGGGAAAAGTTCCTATGAACAAAAGAGCGCCAGATTCCTTGGCTGTTTCCCTGTGCATTCTTGGGGAAATCTCTTACTGCTGTAGATAACCTATCTCTCCACAGAAACCATTCCATAATTCACACTGAATCTTCCTTTTCAAGTATTTCTGGTGTGTGTTTTTTTCTCTCAAACATCAGAAGGCTTTTTATAAATCTCCATAGCCAATTGTGAACACAGATTTCCCTTAGAAACAAAGATCAGAACGAAACTAACTGGCGAAAGAGATGTAACCGAGCCCCAAGCTCCAGAACAAATCAATGAGTCTTATGCTCAGAGGAAGCCTTGGGAGAGAAGAATTTTGTATATTCCTGTTGGCCAAGAGCCTTTAGGGCGAGCCTTTTGTTGTACTCTGATTCTTTCTTGCGCCTATTGTGTTTTATAGCTGGCAAATCAATGTGGGAAATGAACTCCTTTTAACCACTTACCTTGAACGTAGACATAAACAATCGAGGCCACATCAGTGTCCTGGTAGAAGCACTTGTAGGCTCCAGTATCATTTCCGATCACTTTTGGAATTGTGAGCATCTTACAGAAAAAGCCGTCACTGCAGTCGGTCACCTCTACTCTTTTCTCAGAGCCACTCTGATTGTTGGGCCAGAGCCAGTCCAAGTCCCTCTGTCCCCTGAAAAATTAATTCCAGGAAAGTATTAATGTGAACTGCCACATTATGAAGCTGTTTCTAAATAAAAACAACCCAATAGAAGTTTCAGTTCTCAAACTTATATAGACTTCTCAACAGAGTCACACTGACTTCTACCGACAAAGACAGGTGATTTCAACAAATAACAAAACAAAAAAAGCCATAGACTCAGCTTCAGAAATCACTTATAGGGATTCCTGAGTTTTTTACTAATTTACTCATCAACAAATATTTATTAAGTATGTGCTATACGTCCAACTGGAGATACAGACGTGAAAATCAGACAAAAAATCAGACAAAAATCAATGCCATTATGAAATCTCAGTCACATTGGAGGAGACAGGCAATAAAAAAGTAAATAAACCTCAAAATAGCAGACATTTTTTAAAAAATTAAAATGTATTCTTTACACAGTGGTGATAAGTACTACAAACAAAATATAGATGATACGAAGAAAAGAGTGAAGAGTTCTGGAGGGAAGAGTCTTGATGAAGTGGGCTAAATGAATATCAGAAGAAACAGTATTCTAGGCAGAGGGCACACAAATGTAAAGGCCTTGGAGTGGGTACATATCTGGAGTGTTAAGGGAATAATAAGGAAGCCAGAATGGCCAGATAAGAATGAGCGAGCAGGAGAGTAAGAAGTGAGGTTAGGGAGGGGTCAACTGTCTAAGAGCCTCGCAGGACCTGTAAGGAGTACATTAAGATATAGATTACTTTTTTAAAAACATGTTTTTATTGATGTCAGAGAGAGGAAGGGAGAGGGAGAAGGAGCTAGAAACATCAATGATGAGAGTGAATCATTGATCGGCTGCCTCCTGCACGCCCTCTAATGGAGATGGAGCCTGCAACCGGGGCATGTGCCCTGACTGGGAATCAAACTGTGACCTCTTGGCTGATAGGTCAACACTCAACCACTGAGCCACAGCAGCCCGGCAAAACATAGATTACTTTTATTGCAGCATTTCTCTACAAAGTTCCAAGGAGGATAGTCAATGTCAAGAAGACAGTTACATACTGATCCTTGTTTCAAAGAACTTGAAATTTCATGAAGTTGCAGTTACATTCATGGAACTTCATAGCTTTCTCAGAACATAAGAAATGTTTATTAGGATTTTAAAAAGGAGTATGAATTTTTTGAGGATTTTAAATATTCTTTGTTGCTGAGGGTAAGAGGCAAATCTAGTGAGAAATGTGTGTTGAAATAGCAAAGTTAGAGAAACAGCACCTGTTAATGTAATTTTTCCCCCCAGGTATCGATGACCTACCCTTGATAACGGACTAGGGTATCCTTTACACTCTGCAATTTAAAATATATCTGTGTCACTGTGTTGAACACTTGGTATTCAACAATCATAAACAATGGCAATAAGTTGCCCAAGGTTGTTGGTAGACCTCCAGCACTCTTTTCAGAGGGCAACATTGCCTCTACCCATCATTCTGCCAAAACTGTTCTTCACAAGCTTCTGCATAATCACTACATTGAACCCCAGGGCCTTCTCCTTGTCCTCCTGGGTTAGTGGCTAAAAGGCAAAAATTAAAGGCCTCTTCTTCTTGTCATAGAGGCCTGTTTTCCTAGTTAACAAAACTCAATAATAGTATGGCTTCTTGCTAGCAAGTGAGAAGAGAGGCATTCCAGAATATTGAGCCAGAGTATGAAGTTCATTACCTATGCAGAGTAGGTACTTAGTAATATTAATGGCTGAATATTAAATTGCAACCACAGTCAGAATTTTATCATGACATAAAGTTCTTGAAAAGAGCTAAAAAGATGCCCAAGAGCCACTCACAAGCTGTGTTATAAATATGGCCCAAAACTTCTTCAACCCTATCCCTTAAGGGTAAGTCCTCAACTTCATTTATTCATTCAATATTTATTGAGTGTCAACTATATAATGCTTGGTTCTGTACTAGTTATTGGGGGGAATGTGTTGGCAGAGGGCAACAGAAAATATGCCAGCAAAATAATGAAGAATTTTTGGGAGAAAACCTTTCTCATTTTTTCATTATTATGTCATTTCTTAGAAACCTCACTACTTATAAACAATCACTATAAATCTATTACAATTATGCTGTATGGAAATTATTTTTTGCTCAATAATGAGTTACTTAATACATGAAATACTTATCTACATATCTAAAATCAATCCTTACCTGCAAGTAATCTGAAGAGTTGTATTAGCCATAATTGTAAGGATGTCTTTTTGTATGCTGAGCCTGGGTGGGTCAAGAGAAACACTAGGCAAACCTAGAAACAAATTAAATTAATGAATGTAGTTGCCACTGAGTCAGGCCCAATAGGAAACACCTTCCATAAACAACGCATACTCCATAACTTTAAAAGACCTCTTCAGCAATTCATTAAACTGTGAATTTACTTTTCACCATTCCCAGTAAAAGTTCACAAGCTGTGTCATAACAGGAAGAATGGGCAGATGGTCATAAACCAACATAACAGTTCTGCAATTCATAGAGCTAGGGTGGAGTTCCTGTTTTCCTGCATTGCCAACTTCAAGGTCTTACAAAAGGATATGGGGCATTGAAACCCAATGAACCTTCATCTGATGATCTCACTCCCTGAGGAAAGGACCCACTGACATTTCTTATAAAACATAGGATGCACACATTCAACTAAATTGCTGATTAACAAATACTGCTTAGAGAGATTTCTATATAGTTCATCTGTACCCTGAAGGGGGTAGGAATATCCATGACCTTGTCTCACTTTCCTTTGTCAGATTTCTGGTAACTAAACTGCCAAAGTTGAAAGACTACATTAAAACCAGTTGAGAGAGACTGAGTAAAATGTCACATAATATGCCTATTAATATACTTTTACTCTGAGAATAGGACTAGAAAAAGTGTAATGTTAATGAATTGCAATTGGGGAATCTCAACTTAACAATCAAAGTTCTGAGTTCCTCCTGAAACCGAGTTTGGAACACAAGAAATCTGACTTTACTTAAAAATACCATAGGATATATTCCTCACCATGGGTTAGGTTACTCCACAGTAAGAAAACTGAGTTCTCTGTCAACTAAATGCAAACAGCTACCAGATTTTGGAAGAGTATCAGAAAAAAAAAACTGACCATGATGCTATGGTCTTAACTAATATCCAGATCTTCAAAACACCATCTTAACAAGAGATCAATGCTTGCTAACTACCCAAGCTTAATATGATTGTTAACTCACATCAACTAAGTACAAATGACCTCTAGGCCTAAACTGGCATTGACCTCGTTGGGCAAATAAGAGGGTATAAGCAAATATGAGAGAGTATGAGCAAACAGAGTATGAGCAAATATTCAGTGCAAATATCCAATGCATTGAATCTATGGATCCCAATGTGAATAGCTGCAGGCAAAATGAGCAACTGATCACACATGTTTTCACACACTCACCCAAATGTGCAAAATAGGTTGCTAACATAACTGTAGATTTGTTGACAAGTAACATACTTAAAAAATAATTTTAAAAAGCTTTAAAAATCTGAAAATCAACTTATATCAACAAATCTTATAAACTACTTGGCATTGGTACCAACTTGTGTTTCAGACAATGCTTGTTGAACTTTACATTGTGTCAGAATGTCGCTGGCCCTACAAGTCTGCATTTTAATAAGCACATGAGGTGACTCAATCATACATGGTCTATGGGTCACTCTTGGACAACTGTTGGTCTTGGATGGTCATGTTCAGTTAATTCGCACAGCACTTTACACTATGAAAGACAAATAATAAAGCAAAATGTTTAAAAGTAAAAGAAAAACCTTCTAATAATGGAGTCCCACTTTGTCTAAGAAGGAAAATGAAAACAATTTACTTGGATAAATAAACACTAGGTTGAGAAACATATCAAAAACAGTAACTTAATATAACTTGCACAATTATCCAAATGGAAAAGAACCCGTTATTTAGGCTCATGCATATGAGAGAAAACACAATGGTAGTAAAGACTAAGCTCTGCTCACCCCACCACCAAAATGAGAGATTCTTGAAGATCTTCATTAATTATTTCAACAGATTATCTCACACGCTAGATGTGCTTCCCTGTGTTAAAAACATTTTTAAAGTACTTTTCGTGGGAAGCCAAAACAACACTATACTTTCCTAGGGACACATCAACAACAACAACAAAAAACTATGCAACAAGGCTATCAGTAATGATAACGTTCAACTCATATCTGTAGACCAACACTCAATTTTTTTTCTCTATTAAGCTTCATTCATCTTCATTGGCAATTTTGAGTTCTACTCTTCAGAAAGTTCTAAAGAAATAACTATAAGCAGTACATATGCTACTGCTCAATAAAAAGCCCTTCTATGTTCAAATCCCATAACCAAATTTAATTAATTTGTGCACTGTTACCCTTCCAAAGACAGGAAGGAAAAACAACAGTGCCTCTGTCTCTAGAACTTGATGGCACCAATTATAGTCCAATCCAATTAAGCAACTCACACACTCTGAAAGGGCAACCTCATCATTGTATTCAGGGCAACCCGATTACCAGTTGACTACTGCTACACTATGAAACACCCCAGGCTTAAAAGGAACTCACTTCTTTGTGAGATACAGAACAAACCACATGTTCCAGACCTTCATTCTCTCCCAATAAAGGGGGAGAGGGAGGGCTTGTCATGGACATATGAGTGTCCATGGCGGAGCTGGCCCAGATGAACCAAATCATTTTAAAAAATCAATAACTATAGACAAATGATCTGTTACTTTATATGTCTTTAAAAACAAAACAAAACAAAACAAAACAAAACAAAAAAACCCGAGTCTTTTCTTTTTATATAAGGAATTTTTTCCTGAATTATTTTATATCTCTCTCCACCGCCACCCAACCCCCTTTCTCCACCCTGTCCCCTTTCTCACCCTCCAAAGAGTGCAAATCTGGAAGTCAGTAAACTGTGGCTACAGAAAACAGATAGGGGTAAGGGTTGGGGAGAGAAAGAAAGAAAGAAAAAAAGCAAGAGAATTTATTGCATCAAGAGTATATGTGTTCCTAATCTGGAAGGAGCTAAATATTTGGTGGCAAGGAGAGCGAGAGTGTGCTTAATCTAGGTACCAAGTCCCCTAGAGTCAGTTTGCAGAACGTGAACTAATGACCATGCGCTTACCGCAAGGACCAAAGCGCTTTAAAAGATCTGAAATTGTTTTTCATAGGAAGTGACTGTTACTTGAAGACACTTTGGGAACCTGTCAAAGTCCCGAGTCCAAGCCCCAATTTCCCCCCTTCTCTCTGCGAGGAAAACGGCGTCCTGCACCAAGACGGGACAAATGCCCCCCCTCTCCCCCGCATCTCATACAGTGAGTGTGTGAGCGAGTTCGAGCCAAAAGGGAAGAGCAGCCCCCGTCACCGCTTGACTCTTTGAGAGGCAGAGCTGAGTGCAAGGTGCTCCCTGCAAGGCCCCTTCCCTGCGCGGGAGCAAGGATGGTGCGAGCAGGGGCCCTCCTTCCACCGCTTTCCCCGCCTGCGCCTGCGGGAGCATCTCCTGCCGGCCAGCCTCGGGCGCCTTCCCACCCCGCCTCCCTCCAGCCGAGGCCCCTGTCCGAGACCAGAGTCGTGGAAAAGGAACCGGGCTCAGGAGCCCACCAACTTGCTAGGGAATCTTGGGCCAGTCGCTAAGCCTCGTTGATCAATGAAGGAGCACAAAGCGTCCGGTCACTTTCAACTCTCCAGCTCTAAGGTCCCAGGGAGGTCTGGCCTCCGCGTCCTCTCCGCATCCCCATCTCCCCGCCCGCACCCGGCCTCTCAGCCTTCCTCCTGGGGAGCGGGCTCCTTACCCACAAAGGCAGCCCGAGTCTCCACACAGAGCCACAGCGCGATGGCCAGCAGCGCCTTGCTCTCCATCCCGCACCCCGCGCCGGGCGCAGTGCCCAGAATTGGGGCGCCGGTCCTGTCTCCCCCGGCCCGCCCCGCCAAGAGGGCGTGGAGGTGGACCGCGAGCTGCAGCGCAGGGCCCCGGGGTGCTCAGGGCGAGGGTGCCTCGGCTCCGGCCTCGGCTGCGGGGTCGTCCGCGGGCGCGGTAGCAGAGGATGTGCCGGCTGCGGGACAACTCCGGACTTGCTGCAGCGCGCGGGTGCTGTGCGCGCGGGCAGAGGAAACCCGACGATGCACGGCCTGCGCTCCGGGTCCCGGGACCTAGTGCCGAGAGAGAGCCTGTGGCAGAAACTCTAGAGCGCGGGGGCGGGGCGAGGCGGGGCGGGACCGGGGGCAGGGCCCCCCCCCCCCGTGCCGGCCCCGCCCCTCAGCCCGGTACCCAGCCTGGGTCCCGGCTCCCAACGCCCATTACATCTCCGTATCTCTCACTTGGCCCGGAACCCCGCCTGGCCGAGTCCCCCGACGTCTCAGCCGCAACAACCCAGTTTCTGGCAGAAATAAAATGTGGCCGCTGACAGGTTCTGAGCCACTCGGAGGTTCAGTCGGCTGCTGAACCGCCGAGGTGCTGGGGAGCAGTACTGGGAGCTCAGCGAGGGGCACTGCGCCCACAGGATGCGCGCCAAAGTTTGGGAAGGTCTTCCGTGCCACGCGAGCCTCAGTGGCTGGGAGACAGGTTGGGGATCAGCAGCAGGTTAAAGCAACTGCGGAGAGCCGGGTCCTCAGCTGAAACGCAGGATCGCCAACTGGCCGGGGCTCCGGGGATCGCAAACTGGCCTGGACTCCAGCCGGCACCCAGCCGGTACGGTGTGCTGCTCTGCCAGCACAGCTGTAGTTTACAAATCTGAATCTGAAATACTCACAGTATGCCCTTCCCCAGTTCTCCAAAGTTCCCGGTATTTTCTCTTCTACCTGGCGGCTTCATCTGTTTTAAAGTTACCTGTCAAGCACCCAAACGTATTTAAATTTGAGACGCATGCCCCCCCTCCCCCTCCCCCTGCAATCTGGCTTTCACCGAAAACCTACCTCAGGCCTCCAGAGAGCTGGAGGTACCCAGGGCTTTGGCACACCCACCGCGGGAGTGGGAGTGAGGGTCACCCGGCCGGCCAGTGGGGCTCTCGGTGTTCCTCACAGGGGCCCTAGCGTGACTCCTCTTGGGCCTTAGGCCAGGCCCCTTTACAGAGCACAGCTTCCAGCCAAGATACCCTGGAGAAGCAGTGAAGCCGAAGCTCCCAGACCCTGGGCACCCAGAACACTGCACCAAACCCCACAACTCTCTCCACAACTCTCTCTCTGTGGAGCTTGGGAGAACTCTGATTTCTTTCTGAACACATTTATTTCTTCTTTTCCTTCCGTATCTCCCCACATGGAGGTGGGGGAGGGATGATATCAGATATCTCCTAACATCATTCAATGGGGATCTTCCAGATTCCTGTCTCCTACTTCTCAGGAGCTTTTCAATGACAACTTAAAGGACCATCCTAAAGGAAAATGAAGAGGAAAAATTACTTCTACCTCTAGTCCAAACCCTTCCTCCTGAAATACACAATTAATGTAAACTGCTGCTTTTGTTATACTACCAGTATTTTAAAGAATTTTTTCTGTACTTACTCCAGGTTAACAATTGAAATACCTTTTTTAAAATATATTTTTATTGATTTCAGAGAGGGAGGGAGAGAGAGAAACATCAGTGATGAGAGAGAATCATTGATTGGCTGCCTCCTGCACGCTCCTACTGGGGATCAAGCCCACAACCTGGGCATGTGACTGTGACCAGAATCGAACCCAGGACCCTTCAGTCTGCAGGCCAATGCTCTATTCACTGAGCCAAATTGGCTAGGCAGTGGTCAGCAGACTCATTAGTCAACAGAGCCAAATATCAACAGTACAACGATTGAAATTTCTTTTGAGAGCCAAATTTTAAACTTAAACTATATAGGTAGGTACATTGTTATTAACTTAATTAGGGTACTCCTAAGGCTTAGGAAGAGCCACACTCAAGCGGCCAAAGAACCGCATGTGGCTCGCGTTGCCGACCATGGGGCCGCTAGGGCAACAATTGAAATACTTTAATTCTGAAACATAATGCATGTATTTGGTTTAAAAATATTTTAATGTGAAATGGGTTTTTTATTTTATCTTATTTTATTTTATTTTATTTTATTTTATTTTATTTTATTTTATTGCTTAAAGTATTACAAAGAGTAGTACATATGTTTCCTTTTTTTCCCCATTGACCTTCCCCCGGCCTCCCCTACCCCCAGTATCTTGTATCCATTGGTTATGCTTATATGCATGCATACAAGTCCTTTGGTTGATCTCTTACCCCTCCCCCCAACCTCCCCACCGCAACCCTCCCCAGCCTTCCCGCTGTAGTTTGACAGCCTGTTCGATGCTGCTCTGCCTCTGTATCTATTATTGTTCATCAGTTTATAATGTTCTTTATTATCCATAAATGAGAAGCCCTTCCTTTGGCAGAGGCAAGCATTTCTACCTTCCTTTTTTCCCCAAGCAAATTCTATGCACATGTCAGTGTAGTTATATCACCCTCCTCCATCCACAAAGAGTAGCCTGGGTATTAATACTGTTTGAGCGTTGGCTTTTTCACTTTAAAATATAACTTGGAGATCATTCTACATCAATCCTCAGGGCTCCATCTTGTTCTTTTTAATAGTGCCATGGTGCCCCATCATATACATGGACTAATAGTTAACCTTGGAGTTATTTGTTAGAGGCAGGAGTATCCCTAGAGAAACTCCTTGCTTCCTGCTAGTAAACTCAGCAAAGAAAACAGGATGGGCTCTGGCGAAGTTGGATAAGGGGGAGGAGATGAAACATGAGTTGCAGAAGGCAATTTTTCCCCATCTCTATCTCCAAACAGTTCTTCTCTCTCTGCCTTATTTACAATGCATGACACTTCCTTTTCCACATCTCACTTAAGAAGATAGTGTCTCCTCTGAATGCAAACCAGAACCTGCAGGCCATGGTAATAGCCCCTTTAGAAGTCTTGGAAGGAAATGATGCGCCTTTGATGGCCGCAAGAACAGAATTTGGCAGGGTCTCAGTGAAATCAGTCTACCACATTCCCTCCCACACAACACTCAGAAATGCCTTGCATTCATGAAAGATGGCAAAGTATGTTATTTACTGTTTTTAAATGTCTATTCCATGTGCAACACCCTTCCATTATTGGGCACCACTGCAAAGGAGTGATCTTATGAGTTAATTGGTCAGTACAGGTACGACAACCACCTATCAAAGTGCCCATAAATGGTATTCAGACACATTTGTGGCGAAACAACAAGGAATAGTGCTAGGTTCACAGACTCTGGGACTACACTGTCTGGGCTTGACTCTCAGATTTACCCCTTACTATCCATGTGGTCTTGAGTAACTTATTAGTTAAGTATTTTTTAAATGATAATAGATAGTATCTTTGTGTAGGGTTTTGCAACAATTAAATGATGTAAGGCACTTAGACTAGGACCTAACATCTGGTAAGCACAGATGCCCAGCACATAGTAAGCATCCCATACCCATTAGGAAGTATTCTGCAAAAGTTAGGCATTACAATGCACGGTCTCCATCATGCTGCCGTGATCCAAACTGCAAATAAGGCTCATTCATTCAACAGTCTTTGAGCACCTCCTATGTGCCAGGCACTAGGACTAAAGTTACCACGGCGAAAACAATGAAAGCATAAATGAGCAGTCTTCACAATAGCTCCACTCAGGACAAATTTAACTTCATCACAACTCCTGTATCTCCAGCTACTTCTTTGGGTTTTCTGCACACAATATACATTGTTCATATCACCAAAGCAAACTGCATACATTACACTCTCTGTAATTTGGTTCCATCACTAGTATTTTGGATTTCATATCTTAAAAAGTAAATATGAAGATGAGCAAAAGGTTAATAATTGTGGAAGGTGAGTGATGGGTACATAGGATTCATTTTGCTATCCTCTCTACTTTTACATGTTTTTCCATGATAAAAAAAGTTTTGTGTTTTAAGAAAGTCTAACCAAAGTGTTGCCACTGACTTTTCCATTGTCAGTGTCTTGGCGTTACCTCTGCGAAATGGTCAAAGCAGAGAGGCAGGTGGATGGAAATTTGCACTTTTGACTTTGTATATTTCTAAAACATTTTGTCAATGCAAGAAAGTGTTACTTTTACAAATAAAAAGTCCAAATCAATATCAACTCTGTCTTCTAGTGGCTGTTATATTTTCAGATAGTGCCATTTCTTGATTACATTTTGCCTGACACTTTCTCCTTTCTTGTGTTTATTCACTTAATTTGTTTCCAATGTTTACCAGAAGCTGTGACTACCTTGCCAGAGGTGGACTAGATTTCATAGCTGGTGTGTACTCATGACTATCATGCGTTAAGAGATTATGAGCATACCCTTTCTCCCTCATTATCCTACTTCCTTACACACCCACGCTTGCTTTACTCTCTATGTGACATATTTTTAACTTAAAATGTATTTGTATGTTCAAGGTAAAGAAGGCTATGTCACCAAGAAGCCAGGCTTGCCTTTGACGTATCTATCAGAATTTGGTTTCATTCTTTTTTTTTTTAATCCTCACCCGAGGATATTTTTCCATTGATTTTAGGGAGAGTGGAAGAGAGAGGAAAGACAGAGAAATATCGATGTGAGAAAAACATGTTGATTGGTTCCTCCTGCAAGAGCCCCAACCAGAGCCCAGGCCGGAGAGGAGCCTGCAAAGAGGTAGGTATCCTTGACCAGAATCTAACCCAGGACCTGTGGTCCACAGGCCAATGCTCTGTCCACTGAGCCAAACCGGCTGAGGCTTTGGTTTTATTCTTAAAGTCTTACATTCTAATAAATATAACCCCCTGCCAAGAAATAATTAAATTAAAATAAAACGAACTCCCCATCCTTTTTGTGAAACAGATGAGACAGAACTTCATTACTTCTACCTGCAAAGGAAAAATCTCAGTTGCTATAGATATTATGCCTTTATGCCCTCCCAAGCTCTCCCATGTAGTTTCTTGTTATACCTTACATACGGATAAATAGAACAAGTTTTAAATGTGGCAAGCATGCAGGAAATTTAAATAATTCACACAGCACCTGAAAAGAATGTCAGAAAATAATGAAAGTAGCCACCACTCATTGGGCAGGCACTGTTCTGAATGCTTCACTTCTTCCCTCCATTCTATAGCACGCTGTGAGGGTAAGAGAGTAAGGACAAGAAATTGCTCTTAATTTTAATAAATGGTCGTTTGTCTTCCTAAAAGTCGTGCAAAAAAAAAGTTGTTTTATCTGTTTTAAAACAATATGTAGTTTTCTCACCATTAGTTAATGACATGATGTTAATCGAGACACTCTTTGCTTTTTAAAATAAGAAGAAGAAGTAGATTTTATGTGCCAGGTACTTTCCTTGGGTTACCTTATTTTAATGTTCACAGCGACTCAATGAAGAAGATATTATAATTATTCTCATGAGGGGTGGGTGGGACAAGAGGAGATTTAGAAAGTGGTGGAATCAGGACTTAACAGCAGAGAGGTACAAAACATCCAAGACAAACCCTTCCTTGCTGAAAACTGATTTTTTTCAAGGGATGAGGCTGAGTGAATTGATGCCACTGGCTTCCTCAGCCTCCCTGTGATAATCTCCTTCATTTTCCTGGGTGGATGGAGGGCCAAGTCACTTAGGAGAATCTCTCCCTGACAAACATAGGCCATTAGTTCTCCCTTCCTCCACCCCAAGAATCCAAAGCAACTAGACCCTCACCTTCTACCCAACCCCTGAACCACTGATCTTAAAGCCATGGCTTTAATACACATAATCATTTGTGCATTGGGGGATTTCTTTTCTGCCATGGATTTTTTTTTTGTCCTTTATTCTCCTGAAAAACTTGTATTCATTCTACAATAACTAGTTTAATGCCCTTCCCAAGTGATATATTTTAGTTATTTATTCAGCTATCTTCTTCAGTTGACACTCTTTAAGAAGAAAGAGACAGAGATTAAATCTTACCTGTGTGGACAGTTGGGTTTTTACAGGGGTGGGCAAACTTTCTGGCTCGAGGGCCACAATGGGTTCTTAAACTGGACCAGAGGGCTGGAACAAAAGCATGGATGGAGTGTTTGTGTGAACTAATATAAATTCAAAGTAAACATCTACACTAATAAAAGAGAAACATGGTAATTGGTGTATGACCGCTACCCTTTTCATTGGCTAATCAGCGAGATATGCAAATTAACTGTCAGCCAAGATGGCGGCCGGCAGCCAGGCAGCTTGAAACTAACATGAGGCTTGGTTGCCTCAGTGACGGAGGATCGTTGGAGGAAACCAACGTTCCCCACCTGTGGCTGCAGGCCTCTGAGCGGGCAGTTTAAGAAACATTGTAACAAATACCGCGGACTTCAGCCAGCAGATTCGCAACATTGTAAGCAAAGGCCAGAAACCTCTTTCAGCCACGGAGGCCTAAGAGCTGGAGCCAAGCCTCAAGGTAAAGATGGCTCAGAATAAAAAAAGAAAAGAAAAAAAGGAGTGGTTGGGAACTTCAGTCACTCCCAGCCTGAAAACAGCCCTCAGCCCCTCACCCAGACTGGCCAGGCACCCCAGTGGGGACCCCCACCCTGATCCAGGACACCCTTCAGAGCAAACCAGCCGGCCCCACCCATGCACCAGGCCTCTACCCTATATAGTAAAAGGGTAATATGCCTCCTGGCACCGGGATCAGCGTGACAGGGGGCAGTGTCCAAACCCCCTGATCGCCCTGCGGCTCTGTGTGTGACAGGGGGCGGGGCCCCAACCCCCTGAGCAGCCCTGCTCTGTGCCTGATAGGGGGGAGCTCCCCAACCCCCCCCCCCACGGGCCCTGCTCTGTGTGTGATGGGGTAGAGCCATAACCTCCCCATTGGCCCTGCCCTGAGTGTGAGAGTGGCGGTGCCCCAACCCCCTGATCGGCCCTGCTCTGTGGGTGATAGAGGGCGGAGCCCCAACCCCCTGATCGGCCCTGCTCTGTGGGTGATAGAGGGTGGCACCCCAACCCCCTGATCGGCCCTGCTCTGTGCATGACAGGAGGTGGCGCCACAACCTCCCCATCGACCCTGCCTTGAGTGTGACAGGGGACCGTGCCCCAACCCCCCAATTGGCCCTACCCTGAGCGTGACTGAGGGTAGAATCACAACCTCCCAATCTGCCCTGCTCTGTGCATGACAGGGGGCAGCACCCCAACTCCCCAATCAGCCCTGCTCTGAGCCCGACCAGGGGCTGCACCTAGGGATTGGGCCTGCCCTCTGCCACCCCAGAGCAGGCTTAAGACAGCAGGGCGTTATCTCCCGAGGGGTCCCAGACTGCGAGAGGGCACAGGCCGGGCTGAGGGACCCCCCCCTCCCCCCCGAGTGCACAAATGTTTGTGCACCGGGCCTCTAGTCATTACATAAAAGGGTACGGTCTTTTTTTTCAATAGTTTTATTCATTTCAAACAGGCCGGATCCGGCCCGCGGGCGTAGTTTGCCCACGGCTGGTTTAGAAGGTGGTTAAGTTACAGTAAGAGTGGTGAAATGCATGCTGATGATACTTACTTAGCAAAATGTATTTTGTACCCTATAGACTTATCATGATATGTCTAATTAAATGGACCTATTGTCAAAGATACTGTAGGGATAAAAATATATGTGCTATCCATGTATCATGTACTTTAGATAATCATTTTCATATTGACATTTAAATAATAGTCATTTAATAAATACATCCATAACTGTACTAAATTTATGCTTGCTACTAGAAAAATTAATAGGGGCTATTTTGTTATTCACAGAACAGGGAAATGACTTTCCTCTTTCTATATACACAAAACACTTATATGATAGATGATAGACAATAATATAGTCATGTGTTTATATAAATGATTCTCCCTCAAAAGTAGTAATTAGATCAAAATTATTTTGTGTTCTCAGTGCCTAACACAATCTCTGTGCATACTCACCTCTCAATGTTTTGATGAATTTCAAACACTTTTTGTCATTTCCCTTTCTTCTGCTCTTTCCTTCTGCTTCACTCTCCCCCACCCCTCACCCCAAATCACATGCCTCTTGGGTATCCATCACCATTATCTTTATAGAGAGCAACTTGTTGGAATAAACAGAACCATACAACAGCAACATAGGCACAAACAGAGTGGAGAAGTGCTTAACACGTTAAGCAGTGGTGATGGGAGTTTTGTTTTTGATTTTGAGTAATGAAGAAAAAGAAAAAGACCATTTATAAGATTTGCATGTACTGTATAATAAATGTATGACTTGAATGAACTTCACATCTGTGCCTTTTGCAGATTGTAACCATTTTCTAATGAATTAATACCATCTCCCCTCTTAAAAGCTTATCAAATTTTCCAGAACCAAATAATGAAAAAATAAAAATGCTCTTTTTTCCAATCAAGTCGTTACGAGTCACTCATCCCTCACAAAAGGATATGTATACACTTCCATCCCAGGTGTATTAGTTTGCAGTGTTGTCCACATTTTTCCAGAATAAAGGTAGTGTGTTCTAGTAATATTACCTCGCCAGCATTGCTAGTCAATGACAACGGAAAACTTTTATGTCTTTTGTATATAAATTTAGTCTCCAGAGTTTCCAAAACATTGGTGAGTAGACCCCTGGGGCACAAATAAAAACTCTCTCTGGGAGTGTTTCTGCACGTTCATTTCTAATACTTCACTACCTTGGTGCACATAATAAAGCCAAATGAAACAACTCACTAAGGAACACCTCACACAGAGAGAAATTTATAAATAAAATAAAAAAATACAATTTCAGATCTAACTGACAATCATCCAAAAATTGGTCAGGCTGGTTATAGGCAGATGAAAAGCCAGAAGGGAGTCATTTCATGCATTTGACCACATAATATAAATAGAAGTTCCAGATGTGGAGAAAATGAGTCCAGTAACAAAGCAACACATCGAAAATATTAAACAATAAAATTGGTCTTTGGATTGTATACAAAAAACACGTTTCCTTATCATAAGAAGCCTTGTCCCTGCTTCTCCCTAAAGCTACTTAGTTGTCTGTTACTTTTACCTTTCCTTTATCAGAAAATTTCTTGAAAGAGAAGTCATCCCTCACCTTTTATCCAAAAGTACAATAACTTCTTCTCAGTCTTGACCTTGCCCAGGGTCTCCATAACATCCAACCCATTGTCCAACCCCACTCGAAGCTCGGTCTCTGCTTGACAGTACAGCCTATCTATCCAGAGAATGCACTTCAGTGGCTCAATCCGAGACATAGGGAATCTCTAAATCCATTCTTGGTCATCATCCCTTGTCTTCTTCCATGGCTTTCTCAGGGATCTCATTTCCCTTTGTGTCTTCAACTATCTTCTTTGTTGGTATAACTTGCAGAATTGTGCTTTCCAGTTCTGATTTCCTACCTTAGCTCCAGACTCTAATCTCCAGCCCTTCCTGGACATCTCCATGTGTATGTTCCACCAATCTCTTACGTGCATAGTGTCCAAAACTGAACTCTGTCTCTTCCTTCCTACACTGGCTCCTTCAGCCTTCTCAAGCAGAGTCCTCTGGATCAGTGATTCTCAATCTTCCTAATGCCTCCCGCAACCCTTTAATACAGTTCCTCATGTGGTGACCCCAACCATAAAATTATTTTCGTTGCTACTTCATAACTGTAATTTTGCTACTGTTATGAATTGTAATGTAAATATCTGATATGCAGGATATATTTTCATTGTTACAAATTGAACATAATTAAAGCATAGTGATTAATCACAAAAACAATATGTAATTATATGTGTTTTCCGATGGTCTTAGGCGACCCCTGTGAAAGGGTCGTTCGACCCCCAAAGGGGTCGCGACCCACAGGTTGAGAACCGCTGTGCTAGCTAGTTATGCTCCATACCTTGCAGTGTTATTCCCCTGCCTTTTCCCTTCATTTCAAATCCAATCTTGTATACATTATTTACATCTCTCATATCCATTCCCTATTTCCATTTACTAGTCTGCCCTGATTCATGACCATGTTGCCTCTGTCCTAGAATATTCCAGTCCATCCATCACTCTGCTGCCAAAGTTATCTTTCTGAAACACAAGGTTTATATATTTTTTATCTTTGACAGTTGGCATTTGCACACAGCATAAAGCCCCAAATCCTAAGGCCAGTGTTCAAAGGCTTTCTTCTTTGCCCATTTCCTGTTTTTCCAGCTTACCTTCCAGTATTCCATATACAAACTCGACATTTCAGCCATATAGGGTCCACTGTCCACTGACAGAAAATCCTTTATACTCTCTTGTCTCAGGCTTATGCTCAATGTGTTCTTCTTGTTCAGGATGTACTTTGTTCCACTATCTGCCTATAGGAGGCTGGCCTTCCTTTAAAATCAGGCCCCAGGATGTATCCTCCCTCCCTATCACTCCTGCCCTGCCCATCTGAATTACTCTCTCACTGATAAATAGTCAGGATTCCTTGGGTTCTAAGCAACTGAAAAACCAACTCAAGCTGGCTTAAATGCGTAAGATCGTGTTGCTGTAAGTTATGGGCTGGCCTCAGCTAGTTTTGTCAGAATATCATTGTGTCATCCTGCTATTTTTCTCTGTGATTTTCTCAACTCGGCCCTCAGGCTCTCCTCATAGTACAAAACAAATGGCTGTACATCCTCATACCACACTGTCCTCAGAAAAAGAAAAATTTTTGCCAGAAGCTCTTAAGGAATAATGAGGAAGACTCTTTGTCTTCAGCACACATTTTTCATCTCATTTGCTCATTCCTGCGTCAATTACCAGGGGGCAGTGTCTTAGTCTGTTCCAGCTGCTATCATAAGGTACTACAGACTGGGTGACTGATAATCAACAGAAGTGTATTTATCACATTTCTGGAGCTTAGGAGCCTGTGATCAGGGTGCCAGCGGTCAGGCTCGGGCCCTCTTCTGCAGACTTCTGTATCCTCACATGGCAGAAGGGACTAGGGAGCTCTGTGGGGTCTCTTTTATAAAAGCACTAACCCCATTCATGAGGCCTTTTGCCCTCATGACCTAATCCCTTTCCAAAGGCTCCACCTCCCAAGACCATCACCTTTGACTTCAACATATGGCTTTGGTGGGGACACAAACATTAAGGCCATATAGCAGGTAGGAGTGATGCCAATAGGTTAAGATTAATCAGAGTCCACTTCTGAAACGAAGAGTGTGGTGGATAACATCAAAACCCATCATTACAACGGGGAAGGCACTATTTCTCAAAGAAAAATCTGAAGGTTTTTGTAGAAAATAAGGGAAACCAGATATTACAGAGACAACCAACTGATGACCACTATATTCCTCACACTCCAACAACCCATTATCCAATATCTGTTGTGGTGTAAATGATAACCTGCTTTACATCAGATATATTTGGATACATATGTCTCTCTTCCTCATTATATCATGAAATAGAGAGCAGGTTTAGTATAGTTTTCATAATTGTTTTTTCTGAACTTCCAGTTAATTGAAGACAAGTTTGTAGGTTTTTTTATTGTTATTCTTCCTTTGACATACTTCCCCTTCATCCACTGGTATTACCATCACAATAACTAACATTTATTGAGTTACCATGTGTCCAGCACTGTTGTAAGCATTTTACATGTGCTGACTCCCTTAATCTTCACCACCAATCTATAAAGTAGGTACTACTATTATCCTCACATTTAATAGATGTAGAAACTAAGGCTCAGAGAGTTTAAGTAACTTGGCCAATACCCTGTAGCTTGTATGGGATGGAGCCAGAATTTGAGCCAAAGCTGGATGAATCCAAAGCTACCCTCTAGATCAGACTCGTATGCTGGTTCATCTCTCAATAAAATGCACTTCCTGGTAAAAACAGTCTCTAAAAAGCTACTTCTTGTCTTTCAGCCCTCTCGTTCAGAGCATCACTCAATCTTGCCAATTCTTCCTAACATCTGTTCTTTCTAGTTTGCTCTTATAGTAAATCAACCATCCAAGTCCTGACCATCTCTTGGCTAGACTTCTAGAATCTTATGTTTGAGAATTAGCCAATCTCATATCTTCAGCCAAAACTATCCTCCTATCCCCAATACTCTTCTTTCTGACCTGATCTCCAATGTCAAATGTTTAATATCTTTCAGCTCATAATCATAAGAGAATAAAACCATGAGAAACAAATGTTGGGTCATATTTGGAGTTGTTCCTGGCACTAATTCTTATGGAACAGTGTGTCAATTGACTCCTTGATGCTGTTCTTCCTGAGATGGAACTCCTAGAACTGTAGAGGCTCTCAAGAGATTATACAAACCAGTCTCTCGTCTTCAGTCAACAAGTCGTTAGCCACTAAAGACAGATCTTGATTACTTGCACCTTGAAAAATTATGGAAAAGATTCTCCACAACCACACTTGGCAACATAGAATTTCTTCTAGCATATGACTGTGACAGAGTCTTCCCAAAGTGTCAACACTAAAAGGTTTTGCCCCTAACTCTGTGCCCAGAAACCTACTTCAGTGCCAGAGGTCTACTCCTTTAGCACAAGTGGCAAATTGCCGAGCAATCCCTATTCATTCAGCAAACTATTTATTTTCTTCTTAATAGCAAAGTGATTATGACATACCTATGAAAGGGGGGAATGGGAGATATCTGTAATACTATCAACAATAAAAATATATTTTAAAATAATAAAATAAAATACAATTCATATGTGAAAAAAATAAAAATATTAGCCATGAACTGGATGTACTGTACTGTTCTTGTTTTTTATTAGAATTTATTAGACATTTATTACTTTAAAATTTATTTTTTATTTATTAGAGAATTTATTTATTAATTTTAAACCAGTAGTTCTCAATCCTGGCTACCCGTTAGAAACTCCTGAGTCTGGGGAGTTTTGAAAAACTACTGGCACCATCCTACATCAATTAAGTCTGGATCTTTGGGAGGAAAACCTGACCAATGAATTTTGTGTGTGTGTTTGTGTGTGTGTGTGTCCTAACATGATTCTAATCACATTAAACTCTTGTTAAACTCTCGTGTATGAGAATAAAAAAGATTCTTTCAAAACTTGGAAATAAAAACATTCATTATAGCTCTAGGACTATTTTATCCATAGTGTACTATACTCACTGTGAGCTTTCTAATGAATACTACAAATATGTGGGAAATTTTAAAAGTATAACTCATGCCCTAACCGGTTTGGCTCAGTGAATAGAGCGTTGGCCTGTGGACTCAAGTGTCCCAGGTTTAACTCCGGCCAAGGGCATGTACCTTGGTTGCAGGCACATACCCAGTGGGGAGTGTGCAGGAGGCAGCTGATCAATGTTTTTCTCTCTCTCATCGATGTTTCTAACTCTCTATCCCTCTCCCTTCCTCTCTGTGAAAAATCAATAAAATATATTTTAAAAATAAATTAAAAAAGTATAACTCATAAGAACAAAATAATTTATTCTTAGCAAACTCAAAATTATTAAAATCAGTTTTAAGTAATATTCAACCAAAAATATTTTTAATATGAGATGTGAATGCATTTTAATAAACTTGTCATGATTCAGGGTGAATCTTCCAAAGAAGCACTCACAATATGAAAAAGTCTTATAGCCAAAGGGGGGTAGGGCGTAGGGGGTGAAGGCAGGTTGAAGAGGATAATGCAGGGATGAATGGAGATAGAAGGGGTCTTGAGCTTGGGTGGTGATCACACAATACAATATACAGATGCTGTATCATAGAATTGTACCCTGAAACTTATATAATTTTATTAACCAATGTCACCCCAATCAATTCAATAAAATTTCAAAAAATAAATAAAATAAAAAGGTCCTATAGCATCTCGAGTATTTCAAATTACATTTCAATATTTATAGTATGAAATGTTCCTATCTACTGCTGAAGAAAAGTCAGGGAGATAAAAGAATCTGAAGTCCACAGTTTGGTAACAACAATTCATTTTGATAAAAAGATTTACAGCTTCCCAGGTCTTAGCCTCAAACAGAAGATAAGCTTTTATGTTTATTAAAGCAACTCCCCCCCATACACTTTTTTTTTTAGTTATGCTTTTTGTTAAATGCAATTCTGAATGAAAAAACTGCTTGGGGGAGGTTAAGAGGGAGGAAGACACAAAAATTGAGTTTCAAGAAAGATGAAGCATTTAAATCCGTTTCTCTGATCTAGAAACACTGCTGAAATCAATGTAGTATATGATGTTGTCTTTCTCCCTTCCTAGCTCCCAAAGTAAAAGCCAAATTCCAAAGAATTGGAGTAACATGTAGAGCTGGCTCTTATATCCAATTACAAGAATTATTCACGGTCTAAAATGAGGACCCCGGAACTACAACCATCCTTAAAATTATCTATGAGCCTGTGTTTCTAAAAGTTTAAAAGTATCTGCAGGAGTGTGCTTGTGTACAGAAAATAGACTAAAAACATACACATCAGAATTTAACAGTGTTTATTTCTTAGTGAGAAAAATATGGCTGACTTAAACTTTCTGCAAGAGCCAAATAATACTTTTTTTTTAATATATTTTTTATTGATTAAGATATTACATATGTGTCCTTGTCCCCACGTTACCCTCTACCCCCCACCCCCCCCACCCCCGCTCATGCCCTCACCCCCCCGTTGTCCATGTCCATTGGTTAGGCCTATATGCTTGCATATAAGTCCTTTGGTTGATCTTTCCCCCTTACCCCCACCCTCCCCTACCTTCCCTCCAAGTCCCGACAGTCCAATCAATGCCTCTCCGTCTCTGGATCAGTCCTTGTTCATCAGCTTATGTTGTTCATTATATTCCACAAATGAGTGAGATCCTGTGGTATTTATCCGCTCTCAAGTTCCATCCATGCTGTGGCAAATGGTAAGAGTTCCTTTTTCTTCTTCCTCTTCTTAAAGAATACCTTTCAGCATTTCATATAATGCTGGTTTGGTGGTGATGAACTCCTTTAGCTTTTTCTTATCCGTGAAGCTCTTTATCTGACCTTCTATTCTGAATGATAGCTTTGCTGGATAAAGTAATCTTGGTTGCAGGTTCTTGCTATTCATCACTTTGAATATTTCTTGCCAGTCTCTTCTGGCCTGCATGGTTTCTGTTGAGAAATCAGCTGACAGTCGTATGGGTACTCCCTTGTAGGTAACTGACTGTCTTTCTCTTGCTGCTTTTAAGATTCTCTCTTTATCTTTTGCTCTTGGCATTTTAATTATGATGTGTCTTGGTGTGGTCCTCCTTGGATTCCTTTTGTTTGGGGTTCTCTGCGCTTCCTGGACTTGTAAGTCCATTTCTTTCACCAGGTAGGGGAAGTTTTCTGTCATTATTTCTTCAAAAAGGTTTTCAATATCTTGCCCTCTCTCTCCTTCTGGTACCCCTATAATTCTGATGTTGGTACGCTTGAAGTTGTCCCAGAGGTTCCTTACACTATCTTCATATTTTTGGAATCTCTTTTCTTTTTTCTTTTTCGGTTGGGTATTTTTTGTTTCTTTGTATTTCAAATCT
This sequence comes from Myotis myotis, assembly GCF_014108235.1. Lineage (NCBI taxonomy): Eukaryota > Metazoa > Chordata > Mammalia > Chiroptera > Vespertilionidae > Myotis > Myotis myotis. Next base: position 33,409,379 of record NW_023416313.1, read on the forward strand.
TTGACTTGATTCTTGGGATCCTCTTTTCTGCTGCTGGATCTCTGTAAATTATTCTTTATTTCAGTCAGTGTATGCTTAATTTCTAGTTGGTCCTTTTTCATGTCCTCCATGGTCTCCCTATACTTATTGAGGGATTCATTAAATTTATCGGCGGTTTCCATAAAATTCTTGAAAAACCTTATAAACGTGGCCTTGAACTCTATATCCAATCGTTTGCTTTCCTCCATTTCTGCCATTTGTGACCTGTTTCTTTGTCTCCGCATTTTGGCAGCTTCCCTGTGTTGATGGAGTGGCCCTGTGCACCAGGTGTCCTGTAGGGCCCAGTAGCTCAGCCTCCCCAGTTACCTGGGGTGGACACTCTTGGTGCACTCTTGGTGCCTTGGTTGTTGTAGAATCACTGGGAGGAATTGACCTCCAGGCCAATTGGCTGTGAGAATCAGCTGTGTCTAAAGTGGGAGAACTTCTGTGCTGAAGACACCCTTCTGGGGCAAGACTTGCTTCAGTGGGGCTTTGGTGCTCACTGAGTCTGCTCCCTGAGTGCGTCCCTTATGGATCTGAGGAGTTGCAGTCTGGATGGACCCCCTCTGACCACTGGGTACAGTGGCTCCTGGATCTAAGGAGGTGCTAATTCAGCCTCTGCCTGAGGCCACACAGCAGGAGCCACGAAGAGGCTCAGCTGTGAAGCAATGCAAGCCGCTGCGGGGCCTTGGGCCTTCTCTTGGAAGTTCCAGGTCTGCCTGGTTCGGCTGCAGTTAGGTACATTCACATGCAAAAGCCTCTGCCGCAGCCTGGGTGGGGCGGGGTCTCAGGGAGTTAGAGGGCGGAGAAAGCGGCCATGGCCGATTCTCCGCCCGGAGTCGCGCGTCTCAGTGTTCCGGTAACGGCTGCAAGCACCTCTGAGGGAAAGCTGCCCTCAAGTTCGCTCACTGCCGGACAGACCAGCTTCTCCCCGTATGAGACCTGGGTCCCCAGAGACTTCCCGGAACCGGAGTTCAGAGCCGTCGGGAGTTTGTGATTCAAAAAGACAGCCGCGTCCTCAGGCGCCACCCCCTTTCCTCGCGCGCTCGCGCCGCTGTACCTCTGCACTTCACCTCCGCAGCGCCTCTGGCTCTCAGCGTGCTTTTCTTTCCTTCTAGTTGTGGAATTTACACTCAGCCAGCCTTCCTGTTGTTCTGGATGATGTTTGCTCAGTCCTTTGCGATAATTTTCAATTGTTGTGTGAGGCGATAATTTCCCGGTGTTTACCTATGCCGCCATCTTAGTTGCTCCCCAAATAATACTTTTTATACATCTACGCAGAGAAGAAAATTCTTGAAGGACACACATGAAACTTAAAAAATAATTATCCCTGAGGATCAGGATTGGGATGGGAGGGTAAAATTTTGTTTATTACTCTACTCATGTTTTTGAGTATTTTTATTTTCAATATTTTCAGTTTATATTTTAAATATTAATAAACATGTGATAATAAATTTTTAATTTTTAGAAAGCTTTTAAAGACCATACTCAACACCCCATTTGCCCAGGTGGGTAAAAGGTGAACAGCAGTGCTTGGCCTTCTCTCTCTTGTAATACTCCCCGCTTCCCCATGTGTTTCATGGTAGTGCCAAAACAGGATCTTGACCTCAGAGAAGTCATAAGTTTTCAATAATAATTCATTTTAAAAGCTAAAACATACTAAGCTCCTGCTGTACAAAATTTTTCCTTATATATCACCTCCTTTTCTCTTCAAAACAATCCTATGAGGCTCATAAAATTTTAGCATCTTTGACAGCCCACACCACTAAGAAATGGAGGAGCCAGGATAAAATCTAAATTTTCTTGCTTCACAAATCAATGTCCTTAAATGGAAAGAAATTAATATTGTGAAGCAATCAGGAATATTGAACAATAACTGAATACCAGTCTAAGATGGTAATATTTATGCTGACAAAATTCTTTTTTAATTTTTTATTTATTGATTTTAGGGAGAGAGAGAGAAAGGGAGAGAGAGGGAGAGAGAAATAGAAAAAACATAGATTTGTTGTTCCAATTATCTATGCATTCATTGGTTGCTTCTTGTAAGTGCCCTGACCAGAGAGCGGCCCTACAACCTTGGTAGGTATATTGGAGCAACATTCCAGCCAACCGAGCTACTCAGCCAGGGCTGACATAATTCTCTTAAAAACTTTGTAGTTCTCCTACAACTCTTCTTGATATTCACTCTATTAGTCAAAATCCACATCCACAAATCTTTTTGAGATAAGTGTTTTTTTACCTTGGGCTTCTGCTGAGACTGATGGAAAATAATAGCCTTGAAGTTGCTTAGGAGCCAAATTGTTTGACTAAATAAGCTCTGAGACAACATCTTAGATCTCTCTGCTAAACTTACTGCCTCCAGTGTCCAATATTTTCCTTTACAACCATATTCAAATTTCATCAATATTCTCTTCTTTATATAATTTCTCCTACACATACATATTTTAATGGCTTACTAAAATTTGATGTGGAGAAGTTTTGATATACAGGGTTTGGTCCATATTTTTTTTTTAATTTTACATTGATTGACTGACTGTATTTTTTATTGATGCCTGTTCAATTCTTCAGCATAGGTCCTTTCTTCATAATAAGATCTTTAATAGTTATTCCCATGACTTAAAGGGGGGGAAATCCTTCAAAAAATATAGAGAATTTACATTAGCTTGCATGGATAGGTACTCTTATATATACTGGGGGTTTTTTAATTAGATTCCTGTGGAATAAAACCTGTGGTATTTAGTTTCAAATGCAGTGCCCTAATGGTGTTTTCTTTTCCCCAGACTTCCATATTTGTTTGAAAAGGAAGTACAGTAATAGAGAGGTGGGAACTTTGGTAGCCATAGTAAAGATATTAGTAATAGTAGTAAGACAGTAGTAGTGATATATAACTTATGTGCTACATACTGTGACTTTCCTAGAACATTCACTCTTCTCAATAACCCTATGAGACGCATACAATTATTATGCCCATTTTACAGATAAGGAAACTGAAGCACAAAGAAATTTAGTAATTTTCCTGAAGAGACACAGCTTTGGCACTAAATCCCATCTAATGGCCTCCTTGGGTAAAATTAATACACAAATGTAACAAAATTCTTCTAGGAAGAAGATGTAAATAATATTCAATTTTTGTGTAGAGTTACCTAGTTCTTCAGAGCCCCAAATATTTTTTGAGGCACTTAACAAATTTCAGTAAGATGGTTAAAAACAGTAGGAAATTAAAAATTCTTTCTTCTATGCCTGTTAAAATAAACTTATTAGCTGTTCTTCTGAACTGGTAAAATATTAAATAAAAAGTGCTCTTTCAGCAATTGGGATTCATAAAGGGGTCAACAGGCTTCATTAGAGTGGAGCATGCACCAGGTACACACACACAGACACAGACACGTACACACATACACACCCTCATTCAATTCCATGTATAAACAAACATTACCTATACCCTTGGGAATTATTTTTCGCTATCTTTAAGCCAAACTGTTTCGCTTGGCAGACTGCAACCCCTACAGGTGGCACCTATTCTCAGTGAAGTGTTTCCTTTTCCCAGAACTCAGACATTGGCATCACGCACCTCCTTACCATTCTTGACATCTGTTTCTACTTATGTGCCAGCTAAGAACACCTGACCTGTGAAAGGAAACAAAACAAAGGTTCATGGTCATTGTCTACCAAAATGTCTTGTTTTGGTCCACTCAAACCCTGGAAACACAGATTGAGAAACTCAAATTGGATGCCAAGTGTTGGTCTACCTTAGGAAGGGGCAATGGAAAAAATATTTCCCTTATTCATCTGTTGCTGCTGAGCAGAAGATAAGGTAGGACTCTAGAATCTAGAGAAATCAACTCATGAAGTAACTAAGTATTCATGACCATTTCTGAAGCATTGCACATTGCTGCAGAGAAGCTACAAGAGACATAGAGAGGCCTAAAGCTTGCCATGAAGAGGTGCATAGAATTCGCAGCTCAGAATATGTACATTAGAAAATAAATATGTAAGGCTAAATACATAGCCTGTCAAATCTACTGGACAGGCAATACATATGATAGGCATTCTTTAGAAGGAGCAAAAACCAAGGGCTGGGCTGAGAGAAAAACCTCAGAGGTGGTGAGACTTCAAGAAGGAAAAAGTAACTTAATCTGTGGCAAATGAAATCACTTTCTTTTAAATAGTATACCAGGGTGAAAATTACCAAATCACATCTCTCGTAAGAGCTGAACTTCATGACATTTAAGAAAATTCTTGTCCATATTTCCTAAAGATATTTCTGTTCTGCTTCTCTTCTTTTCCTATAGTCAGCTTTCAATTATCTGTAGCAGCTGAGGATAGAGACCAAAGAGGATAAATATAGGGAGATGTCATACCCTTTATTTTTGCCTTCAGGTCCTGTTTTCAGTTTTCAAAGCTTTCACTAGAGTTGTAACAAACACCAAAATATAGTGATTTGAAGATATACATGCACAAGTCTACAAAGGTGCCTATAACAATGATATTCATTGCAATATTACTAGTATATGATTAAAAAGGTTTTTAAAATGGAAATAACCTTAATATGTACTAATAGAGAAAAGTTAAATTTATTGTTAATGGAAAAGGGCAAACTGCCAAGAAGGTATCTCTCGTGTGATCCCATTTAATTTTTTTTTTTTAAAGGACATCTGTACCTAATAAATACACCTCATGCACAAACCAATGCCAAGAGGCAATGTTAGAAAGTGTAAGAATGTTAATGTTTGTGAGATTGGCAACTGACTTTTATTTTTTATCTTATTATTTTCTGTGCTGGTGGCGATATAAAAAATATATTACATTTATAATTTTAAAAGTTAATTTCATTAATATACATGTATGTGTATATATGTAACATGTACATATTTAGATACTCTGCTTTACAAAAAATGACCTAGAGACATCCACTCAATGTGAGGAAGAATATTAACAAAAAGCCATAAAAATCAAAACATTAGGCATGAAGAATGGTCATTACATGCAGATTTTTAAATTTAAGAGGACTGGTCATTGCCCCCCAAGAAAACAAAATTTTCCTCTAGCAAAAGATGGATGAATATTTTTACTTTTTGGTGCTAATAAATAGTCCAAAGACTCAGAAGTTTGAATTTTAAAGCTGATACAACATAAGGCTCATGGAAATGATCATAAATTGTGATTGGCTAAAAGGTTTATGAAGCAAAGAACATGTTGATATGATGCTCTGTTGGCTGATGACATTCTGTGACAGCTGCCATCCTTGGGCAAGATTGAGGAGTTCTAGATGTCCAAGTGGCCTTTCTTCCCCTTTGCCTGCTAGAGCCCGAAGCAGAACAGCCAGATGGCCATGAACTCTGTGTTCGGGACCTGAAGATAAGTAGGAGAGGCTCCGCACGTTCTGCTGATGCAACAGTTCAGGGAAAGTTAGTTGACACAGCCCTTTGCCTTCCGCTTGGCTTGAATGAAATCAGGAAAAGTGCGTTAGGCTCAGTACTTTCTCTTCTCTCCTCGGGGTCCACATGTTTCCTGACCCTTGACCTTTTCTTCTGTCACCTGCCCATGAGCTTAGCTGACAATGACTTCCTGCCCATCTCTATGTCCTGGACCCATCATTGTGCTTCATCATTCTTCCCAGGTCTTCTTCTTCAGATGACTCGTTTCATGTCCACCATTGTCTGACCACACCATTGCTTAACCATACTGGCAAGTTGGTTTTCTTGTTTAAGGGAAATGGAAACTTTTAAAATGGAGAGTTGGAGTGAGTCTCTATAAAAACCACTACCTGCCCTAGCCTGTTTGGCTCAGTGGATAGAGCACTGGCTTGCGGGCTAGTTCCAGGTTAGATTCTGGTCAAGGGCGTGTACCTCAGTTGCAGGCTAACCCTGGCCCGGCCCAGATAGACCCTGGTTGGGGCATGTGCAGGAGACAATAAATCCATGTGTTTCTCTCATGTGGATATTTCTCTCTGTCTTTCCCTCTCTCTTCCATTCTCTCTGAAAATCAATGGAAAAATATCCTCGGGTGAGGATTAAAAAAAAAAAAACACAACTAACTAACTGACATAGTTAAACATAACCCCAAGGAAATTAGTTTGATCTCTATACTTTTTAAGGAGAGTACAGTGGTGAAATCGTTAAGGCTGATGATTGAAACATCTGTTCAACACCGGTTGCTCAGTCCTCTCTTTCCTTTTAAATAAAGACATAGAAATTTGGAGAGCTCCATATACATAAATGGGTTAGCACCTTGTGTCCATCTGTCTGGTTACATCCTATAGGAAGCAACCATGTGTTATAATCAACACAATCCCAAATCTTAATACAGTGGAATGGACACTGAGTCAAAAGTCAGAAAATCTGATTTCAGTACCAATTCTGCCACTGACATAATCAGGGCAGAATCAGAGATCTACACTCAGGCTATGACACAAATGTCCTGGAATGAGGCAAACCCCCTTGCACTGGAAAATCAGAACCTATTATATCACCTGTCAATTGTGCCACTCTCTGAAAAATGTAGTGTGTTTTCAGAAATTATATGTCAAAGATATAAATGAGAAACTGGGTTTAATTTTCTTCATGATGAACTGAGAACTTTAGTGTCACAAAGAGATAGAAGGGAGAGATGATAGATAGATAGATTGGTAGGCGATAGATAGATAGATAGATAGATAGATAGATAGATAGATAGATAGATAGATAGAATAGGGCAGGTGGGTAATGGATAGATGAATTGGGTGAATAGATGGATAGCTAGATAGAGTTGAGGTTCTGAGCATGGTCTCTAGAGCCGGACTACTTTGGTTCAGATTACAGAATAACAACTCCCTAGCTGCGTCATCACCTGCAAATTATTCCACCTATTTGTTACTCAGTTAACTTATTGGCAAAATTCAAATATTTACAATAATAACTCAATAAGGTGGTTGTCAGAATTAAGTAAGATTATTCATGTAAAGCTTTTAGCATAGTGCCAGATATATAGTAAGTATTCCATAAATGTTAATAATTATAATTGTTATCACTTAGGAAATAGAATATATATTACTGCTTCACTATCACTCTGATCACTAATCCTCCCCCTCCTCTCTCTCTCTCTCTCTCTCTCTCTCTCTCTCTCTCTCTCTCTCTCTCCACACACACACACACACACACACACACACACACACACACACTGTTATTGCTTCCAAAGTGGGTTGTACAAAATACATTGTTTTTGAGACTAGATTTTTTTTGCCTTGTAAAGCAATCCATATAGATATAGACATTATCAATACACAAAATATATTAATTCATGTCCCTATTGATGGACATTTATATGGTCTCAAGATTTTCAATGGGCATCTTTTAATATTTCTTTTCCCCATGTGTGACTATTTCTGTAAGACAGATTCCTATCTTGTTGAGTCATAAGGTATGTGCATTGAAATGTCTTCTATGTACTGCCAAATCATCCCTTAAAAGGATATTATCAATTTCTATTCCCATCAACAATTTATAAGCTTGTCTGCTTTTCCACACTTTTACCCACTCTGAATATTGCTAATATTTTAAAAGCTATCAATTTTATGAGCAAACTACATTATTTTTTTAAACATTTCCAAATCCCTAATTAGTTTTGAGCTTGAACAATCTTTGTGTAAACCTTTACTCTGTTTTACCTTTCCTGCCAAATATTTATGTGAAAATGTTGCCAGTAAGTGTGAACAAGGCACTATACTACACCAGCTGGTCAGGTAATCACTATTTTGGGTACCCATTTCTTCATGTTAACACAGGAAATGTTGGAGAAGAGAGTAATTTTCTGTTACAGTTGACACATCCTTATTCTTGTTAGTGTGTGTGTGTGTGTGTGTGTGTGTGTGTGTGTGTGTTTGTGTGTGTTCTTTCTATCATTTGACTTGGAAATCCAAAATTATAAATTGGTACTATTCTAATAATACTGTCTTATGAACAATTTGTTCAGTTACATGGAGGAAAAAATATAATAAAACCTAAATGCTCCTATTATAGCAAATTTCCTTAAAAATCCTAACTTTAGTACTCACTGTTAATGGGAACATGGGGGAAAAGGGGTATTCCCAATCAGTACTGGTAGAAATCTATGTGCTGCAATCTTTAGAGAAAGCAATCTACTAAAACACCTATTCAAATTTAAAGTATGTATACCCTTTTGCCCCAGATTTCTACTCCTTGGAATCTAATGATAGAAATGATAGCACTAGTATGAAAGGTTATATATACTAGGTCAGTGAGCAATCTTCAAATGTGAACATGAATCTTTTGGGGGGTGGGGTCTTGTTAAAATGCAGATTCTAATTCAGTAGGCCAGGGAGTATTCATGTCTATGAAACTCTAGATTGAGGAGAAACCAAGATGGCCACATAGGTAAACACCGGAGATTGCTGCCTCACACAACCACTTCAAAAATACAACTAAAAGACGGAACGCACATCATCCAGAACCACAGGAAGGCTGGCTGAGTAGAAATTCTACAACTAGAAGGAAAGAGAAAAGCATACCGAGACTCAGAGGAGCTGTGGTACGGAAGTAAAATACAAAGGTGCGGAGGTGCATGCGGAGAGGGCTGGCGGCTGAGGTCACGATTATCTTTTTCAATCAGGAGGGAGTCTCAGGCTCTGAGCTCCAGTTCCAGGTGAGTCTCTGGGGACCCAGACTCATACGGGAGAAACGGGACTGTCTGGCATCGATCGAAACTCGAGGGCAGCTTTCTCTCAGAGGTACATGCAGCGATTGCCAGGGCCTCTGAGGACAGGACTGAGAGCAGCCATACTGCTCACTCTGCCCGCCCTGTTGATCCCCTGGGGCTCTGCCCTGCCCAAGACATGCACAGAGGCTTTTGGATATGAAAGGCCCAGCCCTTTGTAATCTGAAAATTACTTAACAAACTGCAGCTGCCCAAGGCCCCAGGGAAACTTGCATTGCTTCACAGCTGGCTTCTGCAGGGTAGCCTCAGGCAGAGGCTAGATTAGCACTGCCTTAGATCCAAGAGCGAGTGTACCCAGTGGTCAGAGTGGGACCATCCAATTATAACTCCGCAGATCTATAAGGGACACACTCAGGGGGCAGACTCAGTGAGCACCAAAGCCCCACTGAAGCAAGTCTTGCCCCATAAGGGTGTCTTCAGCACAGAAGTTCTCCCACCATAGACACAGCTGATTCTCACAGCCAGTCGGCCTGGGTGTCAAATCCTCCCAGTGTTACCTATAACAATCAAGGCTTAACTACAACAAGACTGTGCACAAAGCCCACAAGGGGGTGCACCAAGAGTGTCTACCTCAGGTAATTGGGGAGGCTGAACCACCAGGCGCTATAGGACACTTAGCACAGAAAGCCACTCTGTCGACACAACGAAGCATAAAAAATACCGAGACAAAGAAACAGGACACAAATGACAGAAATGGAGGAAAGCAAACTACTGTATATAGAGTTCAAAACCACACTTTTAAGGTTTTTCAAGAACTTTCTAGAAACCGCCAATAAATGTAGTGAGATCCTCAAGAAATCTAGTGAGCCCTCGATGTTGTGATAAAGGACCAACTAGAAATTAAGCATACACTGACTGAAATAAAGAATATTATACAGACTCCCAACAGCAGACCAGAGGATTGCAAGAATCAAGTCAAAGATTTGAAATATGAAGAAGCAAAAAACACCCAACCAGAAAAGCAAAATGAAAAAAGAATCCAAAAATATGAAGATAGTGTAAGAAGCCTCTGGGACAGCTTCAAGCGTACCAACATCAGAATTATATGGGTACCAGAAGAAGAGAGAGGGCAAGATATTGAAAACCTCTTTGAAGAAATAATGACAGAAAATTTCCCCTACCCGGTGAAAGAAATAGACTTCCAAGTCTAGGAAGCACAGAGAACCCCAAACAAAAGGAATCCAAAGAGGACCACACCAAGACACATCATAATTAAAATGCCAAGAGCAAAAGACAAAGAGAGAATCTTAAAAGCAGCAAGAGAAAGAAACTTAGTTACCTACAAGGGAGTACCCATACGACTGTCAGCTGATTTCTCAACAGAAACTTTGCAGGCCAGAAGGGAGTGGCAAGAAATATTCAAAGTGATGGATAGCAAGAACCTACAACCAAGATTACTTTATCCAGCAAAGCTTTTAATTCAGAATTGAAGGTCAGATAAAGAGCTTCACAGATAAGGAAAAGCTAAAGGAGTTCATCACCACCAAACCAGTATTATATGAAATGCTGAAAGGTATCCTTTAAGAGGAGGAAGAAGAAAAAGGTAAAGATACAAATTATGAACAACAAATACACATCTATCAACAAGTGAATGTAAAAATCAAGTGAATAAATAATCTGATGAACAGAATGAACTGGTGATTATAATAGAATCAGGGACATAGAAAGGGAATGGACTGACTATTCTTGGGGGGGAAAGGGGTGTGGGGAATGCAGGAAGAGACTGGACAAAAATCGTGCACCTATGGATGAGGACAGTGGGTGGGGAGTGAGGGCAGAGGGTGGAGTGGGAACTGGGAGGAGGGGAGTTATGGGGGGAAAAAAGAGGAACAACTGTAATAATCCGAACAATAAAGATTTAATTAAAAAAAAAAAAGAAACTCTAGAGTAGTGATGGCGAACCTTTTGAGCTCGGCGTGCCAGCATTTTGAAAAACCCTAACTTAACTCTGGTGCCGTGTCACATATAGAAATTTTTTAATATTTGCAACCATAGTAAAACAAAGACTTATATTTTTGATATTTATTTTATATATTTAAATGCCATTTAACAAAGAAAAATCAACCAATAAAATGAGTTCGCATATCATCATACTGCTCTAGATGATGCCAGTGCTGCTGGCCATGGACCACATCTGAGTAGCAAGGATGTTTACTGTAGTGGTGTCCATTAAAAATTAAATTAACCAAAGGACTTATATGCATATATGCATAGCCCATGGACACAGACAATAGTGAAGGCCTGGGGTGGGGCAGGAGCAAGGTGGAGGAGGAGTAAAAGGGAGAGGATAATAGAGGACATCTGTAATAGCCTCAATAAGAAAAATAAATGTTAAAATAATTAATCTTTCAAAACATTCTAAATTAAAACTTAGAAATAATGAATGAACACTCATCAATAGGCTCAATAAATTATAAAATATCCAAATCATTGAGAATTATACAGGCATTTTAAATAATGAAATTAAGGTATTCTGGTTGATTTGGAGGGAATTCCATAAGAAACATGCAGAATCCTATATAATAAAGATATAATATGCAAATGATTGTTACACCATGAAGCATAACAACCGACTGAGTAATGACTGGATCATGGATCAGCAGAAGGGCGGGGCAGCGAGCTACAAGTGGGCGGCAGAGAGCTACAGAAGGGGGCAGGGCAGCAAGCTGGGGGGGGGGGCGAGGAGTGAGGGGGCAAGGGGAGTTACAGGAGGGCAAGGCAGCGGACAGAGAGCTACTGGAGGGCAGCAGCAAGCTACTGGAGAGCTACTGGCGCATGGATTCATGCGCAGGGCTACTAGTATAGTATAACATGATCCCATTTTTGTAAAATAGTGACAAAAATTCCATTTGTGTGTGTGTCTGTAAAAATATTATCATAGAGAAAATATGAGAGAATAGTTTTTAAGTTGTAAGTATTAATTACTTCATGGAGGGAATAAAGATAATGTGGGAGGGAAAAAGAAGATAAGCACAAAAAAAGGAAACTCCAAAGTTTATACTAAAAATAGCATGTTTGTAATAATACTAATGAAAACTAATGTATATGAGTTTATGTGTAAAGAAATTTGAAATATTTAAAATTTTAAAAGATAAAGAAATAAAATTAAGTAAAATAATCAGAATCCAAATTCTTATCTCCCACTAATTAGCTTTTTAAATTTTGGTCAAGTCATTTAACTGTCATAGTACAGTTATTAGAGATGAACTAAATATCTCTAATAATTTTCATGGTTCCACTAAGTTCCAAATTTCTATGATTGTAGTCACTTTGGAAAACAGTCTGGAAATTCCTCAAAAGGCTAAGCATAAAGTTGCTATATCACCCATCAATTCTGCTCCTAAGTATATACCCAAGAGAAATGAAAGTGTATGCCCATATAAAAACTTGTACAAGAACGTTAATAACAGCATTACTCATAATAGCCAAAGAATGGAAACATCCCAAATGCTTATCAACTAATGAATCATCTATATATATAAAAGCCTAAGTGACCATTCAACAGTTCGACTGGTAGCTATGATGCACACTGACCACCAGAGGGCAGACGCTCAAAGCACAGGCATGGAAACATGGAACAGACTGATGAATCTCAGAGGGAAGGGGGAAGGGGGGAGGGTGGGAAGAGATTAACCAAAGATCTTATATGCATACTAGAGGCCCTGTGCCTAATTCATGTACCAGTGGGGTCCCTCAGCATGGCCTGCAGGGATTGGGCTGAATCTGTGCACAGGCCTCTGACATTACAGGACCCTGCACCCTCCCCAATCCCCCAAGGGGTCCCAGATTGTGAGAGGGTGCAGGTCAGGCTGAGGGACCCCACCGGTGCATGAATCCATGCACAGAACCTCTAATCCTATCTAATACAAGAGAAACATGGTAATTAGCATACATCCGCTACCCTTCCCATTGGCTAATCAGGGCAATATGCAAATTAACTGCCAGCCAAGATGGTGGCCGGCAGCCAGGCAGCTTGAAGCTAACATGAGGCTTGCTTGCTTCAGTGACTGAGGAAACCAACATTCCCCGCCTGCCTTGCTGGCCTCTGAGCTTGCAGTTTGAAACATTGTTACAAATATAGAAGCTAAACAAAACCCCAGAAACCTGCTTTAAGCCAACCTGGATCTCAGAGCTGGAGTTGATACAGTGTTTCGATTATAGAACCCAAACAAACCAGATACCTGCTTTCAGCAGCGGAGGCCTCAGAGCTGGAGCCAGAGCTAAAGCTGGCCCAGAATAAAAAAAAAAAGAAAAAAAGAGCAGTTGGGAGCTTCAGTCACCCACCAGCCTGAAAACAGTCCTCAGCCCCTCACCCAGACTGGCCAGGCACCCCAGTTGGGACTCCCACCCTGAAGGGTGTGTGACCAGCTGCAAACAGCCATCATCCCCTCACCCAGGCTGGCCAGGCACCCCAGTGGGGACCCCCACCCTGATCCAGGACACCCTTCAGGGCAAACTAGCCAGCCCCCACCCGTGCACCAGGCCTCTATCCTATATAGTAAAAGGGTAATATGCCTCCCAGCACTGGGATCAGCGGAGCTGAGAGGCCTCCCGGCACTGGGATCAGCGTGACAGGGGGCAGCGCCCAAACCTCCTGATCACCCTGCGGCTCTGTGTGTGACAGTGGCGGCGCCCCAACCCCCTGATCCGTCCTGCTCTGTGTGTGACAGGGGGCAGTACCCCAACTCCCCTATCGGCCCTACTCTGTGAGTGACAGGGGGCAGCTCCCCAACCCCCTGATGGGCCCTGCTCTGTGTGTGACAGGGGGGTGCTCCCCAACCCCCTGATTGACCCTGTTCTGTGCGTGACAGGGTACAGAGCCCCAACCCCCCTGATGGGCCCTGCTCTGTGCCTGACAGGGGGTGGCGCTGCAACTTCCTCATCGGCCCTGCCTTGAGTGTGACGGGGGCGGTGCCCCAACCCCCCAATCGGCCCTACCCTGAGCGTGATGAGGGTGGCATCGCAACCTCCCAATCCACCCTGCTCTGTGCATGACAGGGGGCGGCGCCCCAACTCCCCAGTCGGCCCTGCTCTGAGCCCGACCAGGGGCTGCACCTAGGGATTGGGCCTGCCCTCTGCCACCCGGGAGCAGGCCTAAGCCAGCAGGTCATTATCTCCCGAGGGGTCCCAGACTGCGAGAGGGCACAGGCCCGGCTGAGGGACCCCCTCTCCCCCCCGAGTGCACAAATTTTTGTGCACCGGGCCTCTAGTATATAATAAAACCCTAATATGCAAATCAACCAAACGGCAGAATGACCAGCAGAACAACCAGTCGCTGTGATGCACACTGACCACCAGGGTGCAAATGCTCAATGCAGGAGCTGCCCCCTGGTCGTAAATGCACTCCCACAAGGGGAGCACTGCTCAACCAGAAGCCAGGCTCATGGCTAATGAGTGCTGCGGGGTGGTGGGAGCCTCTCCAGCCTCCACTGCAGGTGGGCAGTAAGGCGCAAGGGATCCCGGACTGTGAAAGCCCCGGACTGCCAGAGGGATGTCTGAATGCCGCCTTAGGCCCAATCTCCTGGGGGATCGGGCCTAAGCTGGCCAGTGGACATCCCCTGAGTGGTCCCAGACTGCGAGAGGGTGCAGGGCAGGCTGAGAAACACCCCCCCCCCTGTGCACGAATTTCATGTACCAGACCGTTAGTGGATAAATAAAAAGCAGTATATTCATACAATGAAATATCATTCAGCAATAAGAAGAAAGTACTGACAAGTGTGCCACAACAAATGTCGAAAGCATTATGCTAAGTGAAAGAAGACAGTCACAAAGGACCATATATTGTATGATTCCATTTATATAAAATGTCCTCACAGAGACAGAAAATAGATTGATGGTTGCCGAGGGCTAGGGAATGGGGGGATGAGGAGGTTAGGGTGTAGGATGATGGTTAAAGAGTATAGATTTCTTTGGGGAGAGATAAAAATGTTCTAAAATTGATGGTGGTAATACTTGCATATATCTATGGCTATATTAAAAACCATTGCAACCCAGCTGGTATGGCTCAGTGGCTGAGTGTCAAGCTATGAACCAGGAGGTCACGGTTCAATTTCTAGTCAGGGCATACGCCCAGGTTGTAGGCTCAATCCCAGTACGGAGCATGCAGGAGGCAGCCAATCGATGATTCTCTCTCGTCATTGATGTTTCTATCTCTCCCTCCCTCTTCCTTCCTCTCTGAAATCAATAAAATTAAAAAAACATTGCATTTTACACTTTAGATGACTGAATTTTATGGTATATAAATCATATGTCAATAAAGTTGTTTAAAAATTCTGTGCTCAAAAATAAATTTTCTAATGTAAAAGAGCAAGTAACTCCTTTCATTTCTTGAGATTTTTTTTCTAATATTGGATGTTAGAATTTTTCTCCTAGAAAAGTAAAACTCCTAACTTCTTACCAGAAATTTTTACTCATTTTTAATACAGTTTTTTGTGCTCATACCAATCTAAAAATGGTATATAATTTCCACTCTACATAAATGCTCACCAACCTTAAATGGACCCTAGCAATCCTACTATTTCTCTTTCTCATTCTCCAGGAAACCTTCCCCAAACCATCTTCACGTCCTTTAAACCCTTTACTCTTACATTAGGGAGAGAAAAAAAGCCATCATTTGGAATATCTCATCTCCCTTTATTTAACATGTTAACTTACCTACATCTGTTTCTGTCCTATTTTTGTTTCTTCTCATCTAAAAATAATCTGTTCTTCTGTGCTTTGGAACCCATCCTCTGCCACCTTCTTAGGACCCTCATACTAACAATAATCATTACTCCTGCAGATGTTTCACCCCAATGCCCACACTGTTTCATTGATATTCAGCCTGGTTCCTGGAGATACTCAAGTGTATGAAGCATGTCTCATGTTAATAGTGTGGTATATTATCTGTCATTCTATACTATAAACATACTTACCATATTTAAAGCTCATAATATTGTGTTTTACAAAATTAAAGGGATCCATCTGGAATTTAACTGTTTATATATAGCATAAATGAGGTAATGATCTAATTTTATTGCCCAGGTATTAATCCTGATTCCACCACTTATTAGCTGTGAGTTGGGTTTTCAACCCTCCCTGAGTTTCTGTTTATTGCAAATTGGGATAATAATTATTTCTATCTCAAAGGGCTGTTATGAGAATTGAATTCATACATGGAAAGCTCTTAGAATAGTCTCTGGCGCACAGTAAATGCTCACTATATGCTAGATGTTAACTGATCTAGTCAAAAAGTCCTACCAACATTTATTAAATAATTTTTCAATTGAAAATGCCTCTTTTAGCAATATAAAGTCAGCACATATACCTGATCTGTTCTAGACTCTTGTGTTCTATTAATCTATATATAAATACTATATTGTCTAATTATTAGCTCTGCAGCAAATTTTAAAATCTGGTGGTGCAAATGCCTCTCCCTAATCTTTTCCAAAAATTTCTTGGCAATTTCCCATAATATTCATCTACATAAACTTCTAGATAATCTTATACCATAATATTCATCAATATAAACTTTAAATAATCCTATATAATAAAAGGCTAATATGCAAATTGTCCCCTCAGGAGTTTGACCGGGAGACCAGGAGCTCGATCACTCACTATGATGCTGACCACCAGGGGGGTGGTGCAGAACGTGGCCGGTGACCAGCAGAGGCAGCTGGGCACTGAGGGAGTGAGGGAAGGAGGAGATGGGGAGGCCGGGAGGCAGGGAACCTGATCAGCCTTGATTGCCTGCCATCCAGGCCTAGGGACCCTACCTGTGCAAGAATTTTGTGCACCCAGCCTCTAGTTTTAAAATAATTTTGGATGGAGGAACAGAACTAAGACACCAGCTCCAACCTCTCTGGAAGTGAACTAGTACCAAACTAATACAAAACTAGTACCAAAAGTGGAGATCAAGTCTCTCATGATTCACTTGAAGGTACTCACAACTTTTGGAATGAAGATGCAAACTCCATAAGCTGTTGGGTGAGTGAAGAGTTATCTAATTCATTCATTCATTCATTCATTCAATCATTCATTCACTCAGACAAGTTCCACTATTTCATTATGCATTGCTCCATCATCAAAATCTAAAAGATTATATCTGCAAGAGGACACACAGGCAAAACAAGTCCCTCACTGAAAGGCAATTATTGCACCAAATTGCCCTTAATATGGAGAAGCGTTAGTTTCCCCACCACTCCACCCATGGGACATAACATAAGGATTCTTATGTGTTTACTTTAAACTGTGTTTGGCGGGTATGCTTTCTAGGATACAATACTTTATCTGGATTTGCAAAATCATTTCCTGTCATTCCAAGATCAAGCACCAACTTGACTGTAAACATGTACTCTTCTGTCCGCCCAAGCAGCTTAGAGGGCACCAATTCAGGTTTCCCTTCCGATCGTGACCAGGAAGAGGCCCAATAAATATTTCAAACATAAAAGGATTGTTATAACAAAGGGGTCTTAAATTCCTCCTGGGTTATCTGAACAGCTTTCCGTTTCATTTTGTTTTGACCTCTACCCCCACCCCTGAAACTGGAAGAAATTTTTTTACTCGGGATGAAACAGAAGTTTATTCACAGATGGGCTGAGATTAGAAAAGAAAATGAACCACAGCAGCAACAAAAAGTGGGAATATCATAAGTGAAGACATAGATAGTAAGCGGGAGAGAAAGTTATGTCAGAAAAACAATCTGACCGTAGGCCAGCCTTGGTAATCCCCATTCAGGATGTGTCTCCTGATGTCAGGCAATTCCTGCCTCAGTGATTGCTCCATGTATTTGGGTTATAAACACGAAGCCATCAGAGCATGTATTACACACACCTTACTGTCACATGGCAAATGGTGCCTGGCTTCCAAGATAAGCTTTATGGAGAGTGAAGAGGAAGGGACAAATGAAGTAGGTGAGAGACCCAGGAAAAAAAAACACTTCCTTTAATCCTTTGATGTCACCAAAAGTGATCAGTGATGAAAGAAGCATCATTCTTAACCCCTGCCGCTTCCATACACTGAAAACAGAGACTAACTATCATCCAAGATGGCTCTCTGGAAGGAGATGGTTTTCTATGAGCCTCAAACCAAAACTCAAAGCAAATGACAACTGGTGTGTTGGCTGGGTATCACTGCCAGACAGTTCCTCAGCTTTATTTCTTCAAAGTCAATCACGCTGAGTATCAATTGAAAATATCTCCAAGAGACTGTATTCTTTTAATCTTACACAGATTAAATAAGAGAAGTGCTAACCCCCTGGAAATTGTTACAGAAGCCTGATAACTAAGGTAATTTATAAGAGGTTTAAATTTACCAAAAAGTACAAATTAACAATGGACTGTTTAGCTAAATTAGGGATAACAGTAGCTGGCCCAATAGAAACAAATTACAGTACAACAAAAGCATCTGGACATTATGCAATGACTTTGAACTCAGCTCTGGAAAGACACTGGGTGGGGGAACATAAAAATGAGCCACACAACCTCACCGCTGTAAAGACTTATTAACATAAGCCTACCATTTCTTGTTAAAATGGTATTTAGGCAATAAATTTAAGTAATAAGAGACAGTACATGATTATACTATTAAAACTATGCAGAGACCATACCTACAATTGGACTTCCAATAAGGGAGAAAATGGCTCTTTGGATTAATTGTAATGAGATTATAATGTAGAATCAAGCTACAGGGTCAGATCTTTAAATTATAAATTACTCTACTTAAAGTATATTTCTTTTTCTTGAAATACAACTTTGGGCTTTCTCTTCCTTCAACTCATTCATATAGTTGTTTGGAGAAGGATTTTTCTCTCTTTAGAATTCTTAAGTTTATGTACATACTAGGGGCCCAGTGCACAAATTCATGCACCTTGAAAGGAACTGTGGGCCTCAAGGCTGTTATGGGCACAGGGGTGGGTCTCAGCCTCTGGTCTCCTGTCTGCAGGCAGTCCCGCTCCCACAACACTGCTCCCACGCACGGACGGTGCCACCCACTCTATCACCCCTCAAGAGCAGGGGGTGGTGGAGAAGCCCTGAGGGGCAATCAGGGCTGGCAGCTGCTGCTCGCACCCACTGATGGCGCCAAGTGATTGGGACCAGCACCGGGTGCCAGCAGGGCCATCGCTGGCAGGGGGTGCGAGCCGTGGCTGCCGGCCCTGATCACCCCTCAGGAGCAGGGAGAGGTGGAGAAGCCCTGAGGGGTGATCAGGGCCAGCAGCTGCTGCTTGCACCTGCTGACGGCGCCAAGCGATCGGGGCCGGTGCCAGTGGCAGGTGCAAGCGGTGGCTCCAGTGCTGGCGGGTGTGAGCACAGGGTGGGACCGTGGTACATGGGAGCAAAGAATTTTCAGTAACCACTGAGGCTCACCCCGATGACAGTGACTGGCGCCCCACCTTGGTCTGGCGCCCACACTCACCTGCTCCACCATCCCGCCATGGCCGATGCCTACCATGTTCAGCACTCTGCCACCTGCTGCCTATACCCACCATGTTCCGCACACGCCCCCTGGTGGTCACCGCACTTCATAGTGACTGGTTGTTCTGCCATTTGGTCTATTTGCATATTAGCGTTTTATTATATAGGATTTAATCTATCTTTTTTCAACTATTTGAAAATAATCTGACCTGAAATAAATTAAATAATAAAATTATATTCCCCCCACAGATAAAGTTAGTCTTACCTTGAACTATGAAACCCCACATTAAACCATTTAATAGAGTTCAATTACAGTTCCAAAGAATGAATTAGGTATAGGAAATAACACAAAAACAAAGTCAGTTAACAATTATTCCTTATAACACAGATGTTTTCCATAGTAAAAAAAAGAAAGAAAAAAAAAAAACCAGGAAGCTCAACAGGCAATCATGGAGAAAATGAAGTGGACAGTTGAAGAAAATGTGTCAATAATATATCCCCAAACCTCCCAAAAGCCATTGACATAATCATGTAGGAAGTTCATGCTATTCAGCCCAGCTGTCCACACTGATCAAGTCATACAGACAGCTGCTTACAATGAAGCATTCAATACATAGTTACCAAATTAAGCTAAATATCCAACTCTCCATTTCAAGCAGTTATACCTTAAATCATGAGAAGAATCAGGCAGCACATAGAGCAATGAATTTTAAATTCATTTATTAATAGCTAATGATTATACAATACTTGCTCAGAAAGGACTTTCTTTCACTTAAAGAAATTGCCTCTTTTGCCTCAAAACAGAATTCTAGGATGTAGCTGTTACTGGAATCCTCACATTAAAAGAAAAAGGAGTGACAGAGAAGTTAATGATTATACCCTCCTGAGGCCACCCCCCAACTGAACCCCACTCTCTGACACCTCCCACTCCAGCTGAGTTGCAAACACAGCCTCGGGTTTCACACCCTGTGCATGTGTGACTATTGAATGAAGATTCTTAATCCATCAGAGGTGCATATACTACATGAATTGTTGTTGTTTTTTTGTGTGTTTTTTGTTGTTGTTTTTTTTTTTATTGTTGTTAATTTTTTTTATTATTACCTAAGATGTCTTTATTTTTTGTGTGTGATTAATCACTATGCTTTAATTATGTTCAATTTGTAACAATGAAATTGGGGGTTACCACAACATGGGGAACTGTATTAAAGGGTCACAGCATTAGGAAGGTTGAGAATACTGGTCTAAGGTTCATTTCTACCTCCCAGGGGGTCTTGGGCTGAATGTTCTTGAGCATCTCCAGGAAGGCCTGCGGGGATGGTGCCTCCACATTCTGGAAGGTGTTCTGGACTCTGCTGTACAGGATGAAGTATTCCGTCGCCAGACAGATGAACCCGAAGTGGTTCTCATCGAACAGGATGAAGACTCCAGGGTGGCGCCTGGGGTAGGCGAAGTCAGATAAGGTAACAGTAACAGTGTCCACGCCATAGAAACACATCCTGCAGGTTTCGGGGTAGTTCTCTTCTCTTGAGCGCACGCCCACAGGCAGAACAAACGGGACAGGCTGCTCCTCCGAAGCTGCAGCCCCGGACTCCCCAACGCTGGGCTGGGTAGGGCTCTGCCAGCCATGGCCCTCGCTTTCCTCAGTCCCGTCTTCTTGCTGCTGCTCCCGGATCACCTGCTCCTCAATCTCCTGGACCACGCGGGAGAGCTCGTTGAAGTTGCGGAAGAACCCGCCATCTGGCAGCTGGATTCGGCGCCTGAGGTGGATCTCTAACGTCTTCTTGGAGACTCCCGTGATATCGGTGACCCGGGCATACTTCCCATGGAAGCTGAGCATGGCAGTCGTTAGGCCGTATTCATCGTATTTGCCTTGGAAGAGGCCTGGCCTGATGAGGTCGTCCGGGTGGCTCGGCGGGAGGTAGAGGCGGCGGTAGGTCAGGCAGTCACATGGCTGTCTGTCCTCATGCACCAGCCACCGCCCCCATGCGTCCCAAGGCCGCGTTGGTGAGTCCTTTCGGTGGTCTGTCTTGAGGCTGAACCTGTCCTTCTGAATCTGCATGTGGAGGTTGTGGGGCCTGCTGTGGCGGCCTTCCACGCACTCCACCGTGGCTGATTTCCGCTCCGTCAGGCGAATTCTGAACGACGGCTCGGATTGCATTGGCCCATCCACCTGGGGGTTACGGGAAGGCCTGCACGTCCAACCAGTAATGCCTAAGCCGTCCACCGCGACATTCAGCAGTCTTCTATAGCCATGATCTAGCTGCCACAATCCCAAAATGTGTCTGTGTGGGTGGAACAGCTTCGTATAGACTTCTCGATAAGACATACCGATCATCTCCAGGCCCTGCAAGGTTTCACGAACGCCATACTCCTCCCGGCAGCGCCGTCTCCAGATGCTGTCGATGTGCAGGATGTGGTGGAATGTGGTGCAGGCCTGGGCCAGGCTGGGCAGGTCGGTGCCGGGGAGCGAGGCGAAGATCTCCACCAGCATCTCCACCGGCAGGTCCTGCAGCGAGCAGCGCGGGGCGGGCGGGGCCGGCATGGGGCTCGCGATTCCTCCACTCCCCGCACAGCACCGCGCTGCCCTGTTCACCTCGAGGTGCTTTTCTGCTGGGGCCGCTGCCTTCTCAGCTGGGCGCTGGCACTGCTGAAGACACCGACATCCCGGCGAAGAGCCCAAGCTGCAGAGGCAAGCGCACACCTCCATGCCTCCACGTGTAACAGCCACCACAGTGAGAACTTCCGCCCCTCCGCAGGGTTTTAAGCTGGCTGGTCCCGCCCTAGATCCAGCCACGCCCCCCAGGGCCTAGCCACGCCCCCTCAGAAAGGAGCCAATTGTAGGACTTTAAATCCATACTATTAACAGTCGCCTCCCTTTCCCAGTGCCACGCCCTGTCCTCCCACCCTAGCCCCAGGCAGTCACTGATCCGCTTTCTGTAGGGCGATGCCTCCAGGGATATGCCTATGGGAGGTGGGGGGGACATTTCACAGAAATGCAGAAAAAAACACACAAAACTGTGGTACATCTACACAAAGGAATACTATGCTGCGGTAAAAAAGAAGGAACTCTTGCCATTTGCAACAGCATGGACGGAACTGGAGAGCACCATGCCAAGTGAAATTAGCCAGTCAGAGAAAGATAAATGCCACATGATCTCACTCATTCGTGGATCACAGAGAACAACATAGACTGATGAACAGGGACAGATCCAAAGACAGAGAAACAGCGATCAGACTATCAATCCCCAGAGGGAAAGTGGGGGAAGGAGGGGGCAAGGGGAAGAGATCAACCAAAGGACTTGTATGCATGCACACAAGCCAAACCAATGGACATGGACAACAGGGGGATGAGTACATGAATTGCTTTTACTTTTCAAATAACTGCTACCAGTTGCTTTGTGGACAACCTCCCGCCCCCTTTTCCAGCTGGAAAGCACCTCCTTTAATCACCTCTCAGCCTGATTCCATCACTCCCATGCCTTTTTGGTTAATAAAGCATCTTCATTTCAGCTGGCTCCCTTCCTTCCTGGAGCAGGCAGTCCAGGGTGGCCCTGGACTTGGACTTGGATGCAGAAGGGAGTTGGGGTGGGGTATCCCTGGTGATGCATGGAAAGATGGAGGTCCCCTCTCATGAGCCTTCAGGGCTGTGGGTTGCTGTGGAGGCCTGGACAAGCCTTGCCACAGCCTGGCTCAGCCCCTTCCGACCCCCAGCCACATCTGACCTCAGTGTCACTTTCGGGCTGGCAACACGCCTCTCCAGGCACCTGTGGCCCTCGCTGGATGGAACCTTACCCTTGCTCCTCACTCGAGCAGTCCATTCACTCCCTTTCTCCCTAGACTCCTGCATGCTCTCCAGGAATTTGCATGCCCATGCATGCACACATGCATGCTTCCAGCCTGGGTAGAAGGCATTAGTTTTGCCTTCTTTCAAATACGCACAAAGTTCAATGGAAATCTTTTGGAGACTAAATTTCACTCCCTTGGCTTGGTGCCCCCTGCCCAGGTCCCCTTCCCCCACTGTCCATTGACCCTGAGGGTCCTGGCTGCGTGTTCCCACGCCAGCCTGGTTATCCACACCTGCATTGCTTCTGAACTCAATGCCGACCTTTACCCCTACACACCTGCACTACCAGGTCATCCATGAGAGGAGAAAAGATCTCAGAAAATGCCCCCACGCCACCATATGCTGGCATGTGTGAACATGACCTTGGCTTGAAGTAGAGGTGTTCACCTTCCCCATTTCTTATTTTAGCTTTGTTTCTAGGCCTCGCCATATGTGTTGCACAAAAGAGACTCTCAACAGATTATTTTTTTTAATCTACCCAACTGTTTTCTAAGTCAGTTTTGTAAAACCTGCTTTTAAAGAACTTGACATAAATGCATTCATTTTGTATATTCTACATTTTTGTACCTTTCACTGTAGATTTGAAGTGGTCCTTATAACAGTGAGTAAACTTTCCCAACTTTTTAAGTTAAAAAATAATTGCACTGGGTGTTATTAAAGGTAGCATAATGCAAACCACAAGCTCCAGGGAATGTATACAGTCTTACGCAAATGACAAGTCACAAGAGCTGTTAAAACTGTACTGCAACAATAGTATTGCAACCTTTCACTCCTGGAGTCGTTACTGGGTGCCAGGCTCTGCTTTAAATGTTTCAGGAATGTTAGCTCAGTTACACGTGTTAACTCACGTAATCCTCCTCAGAATCTGGTGGGATAGGCACCCTGAAACCTTCATTTTACAGATGAGAACACTGAGGTCAATGGCTCCTGGCTGGAAAGGGAGAGAAAGATTTGACTCCAGATTTGTACCACTCTTTTTTTTAAAAAAAAAAATATATGTTTATTGATTCCAGATAGGAAGGGAAAGGAAAAGAGAGAGATAGAAACATCCATGATGAGAGAGAATCATTGATCAGTTGCCTCCAGCATGCTCCACACTGGGGGTGGAGCCTGCAACCCAGGTATGTGCCCTGACCAGGAATCGAACCGTAACCTCCTGCTTCATAGGTTGATGCTCAACCACTGAGCCACACCGGCCGGGCGGGGTTTGCATCATTCTTAGCCACTATGCAGTGTTGTCTCTCTGGCTCCTTCTGGAGAATGCAAAAACAATGTCTTACATGGGTTTCTGTCAGCTCTGGTGATAGACTTCCCAGCCTGTAAGAGAGCTTTACACTTTTCCATAACTGCTGTGGGGGAGCTTTGAGAGCATCGCCTCATTTACCTCAAGCTCTGCCATCCCCAACCCCACACTAGTCAGATGTGGAAACTGCAGCCACTGTTTACAAATGTGGAAGCTTCATGTCCAAGATATTAATTCTTTGGCTGAGGTCATGACATTAGTAAGTCTCAGGCCAGGCCACAAACCCAGAACAGCCTGACACCAGAGTCCATGCTCTAAATCATGGCACTGGGTTATGTTCAAAGCGAACTAAATTAGGTTGAAACACAACCCCAAAGCCAGCCACCTGGCACAAATCCCTGATGCTTATTATCAAGTCAGAGGCTGCAGACTGATGACTTCTGGGTTCCCAGCTGCACTGAAGCATTGAACCTCCAGCAGCACAGGGCCCACACTGCACATGCCTTCAAATTGGGGTGAACAGTAGCAGCTCCCTTTAATCATGCAAGTAAGAGCTCAGGCTCCAGCCCGGCCACTTCATTCAGCTCTGCCAGCTGCCTGGCCCCAGCGGACATTTTAAGTTTTCAATCCTAAATCTAGGGATGCTCAGGCCAGTGCTGAGTCTCATCTGACCATTGCAAACTGGTCAGAATATGAAATAAATTCTTGCCAATAGAGCATGGTTTTCCTACAATGTAATGCTAGACATTTGGAGGTGGGAAATTCCAGCGTCAATGCCCTCTTGGCATTAGACCAACTCTATAATCCCGCAATGAGGGTCTAAAATATAGCTCTTCATAATGGATGGGTGGCACTGATTGCTCTCTGGGGAAAATGATCCCTCTAACATAAAGCGAAAGTCAACCTCCATTTGCATTTGTGGTCTGAGCAGACCCATTTCTCTCTGTGTGGATGGCCACCACACATGTACATAAGCCTTCCAAGCCTTCTCTTTTCCTCGGGACCTGGAGGGTAAGGACAATCTGTAAGAACAGTGTGATACATCTGTTAATGTGGGGAGATGCTCATCTGAAAAGAGAAACTTGGCTTCTACAGAGCCTCAGATAAGAAGTAAAATGTAGAGCAAAGACAAAAGAGGGAGAAGGGACACCTAGTCTTTGCAAAACAGAGATACACTGGACCCAATAAGATTGGACAAACAGGCGATTTGCACATGGATGTCAGCTATCTGAACACCATGTGGTTTGTCAGAAACACATTGGGAGAAAAAGAAAGAATAACATGACTTTTCATCCTGACATATTTTGGAAACAAGCCAATAGGAAAATAGTCTCATCACTGAGATTTATTTATTTTTTGTTTTTAACGCCATGAAAATTAACAGAATATTCTGACATTATATTTATCTAGGCTAAAAATGTACATATTGATAAATTCTTCATCTGGGGGTGTAAAATACTTCGATTTTAAATTATTGGAGATTTTAGAAGCTCACACCCACTTGAACAACAACAACAAAAAGACTTTATTTGTTCATATAACGGACATCCAAGTAGTTCTGGCTTCAAGTATGGCTGGATCCAGATCCTCACGCGGTGTCATCAGAAATTATCCATCCCTGGCCCTGCTTTCCTTTGTGTTGGCTTCCTTCTCTGGCAGGCTCTCCTTCTGTGGTAGCAAGATGTCCTCCAGCAGTTCTAGGTATACACTGTGCCAGTTTAGCAATCCAGCCGAAAGAAATTCTCTGTCTCCCGACAATTTGAGCAAGAGGCTCAGGATTGTCTCTATTTGATCTGGTGTCGGTCAAGGGCCCACCCAGAACTAGTGACTATGCCCAGAAGGATGTGGTGTTCTCTTTGGTTGAAGTTGAGTCCACACTACAGCCAGGGAGTAGTGCCATCTCTATTTAAACAGTAAAATACGTTTCACAGAGATGGAGTTCTCCAAAACAAAGAGATGGACTCTGTGTGTAGCAGAAGGGCCCTGGGAAGGCCAGACCGCAGATGGTCCTGATGGCATTTTTCACTCAGTGCTTTGGGGAGATTTCATTAATTCCTTTTTCTCCTGGTCCTTTTTCAGTATTGTGTTCTTTAGCTTCTGGGTTCAACCCACAAATATACCAGAAAAGTAAAAATTATTATTTTCATTGGATCACTGCACCAAATACAATAAAACGGGGGCCAATATATCAACACAGGAACTTCTTTCATGAGATTTCCTGGCTAGTTTTACAGACCCAATAGTCATCTCTAGGTAATATTAAGCATTAAAATGTTATTCACCCCAACGCCCACATATTAGTTCTGAGGCTCCCACATTACTGATATCAAGCCAACTCTTAATTATTAAAGGACATAGGATATGGAAAACCATGGATAAGACCCAAAGTCTTGTTTTAGCCAACAGATTCAGCCTCTTTCCCAGATAAACCTTCACCCCAGCTGCAGGGAGCAGCCACACTAATTTGACTTTCACATCTGGTGGAACTGCTCTCCCACACATACCTAGATAGGTCATACACTCCTCAGCACACTTCACAGAGTCTGATTAATTCATATCAACTTACCCCAAACGCAGAAGGAGAGCATTTTAACATTTCGGCAAAAAGATTCAATTAACCAAAAACTCAAAAAGCCAATGGTGAAAATCAAGTACAAAAGTTGACACTTTAAACGGAATTCCTTCCTGCCTTACCCCCATTTCCAAGATAGCCAAGGCTCAGGGCCATTTTTCCTACCATCTGCATAACAAAACCGTCTTTCTCCTGTACCCTGCATTATCCTGTAAATTTCTGTAATGACCTACGTATAAACAGATCGCCATGGAGAGGCTGTAGATGAGGAGTGGAAATGGTTGAAGAAAGAACCTTGAAGGCAGGAGGATATGGAGGAGCCAGCTGAGTAAACAGACAAGTGGTCAGAGAAGCAGGGAGGGACAAAGACAGGGCTTACAATGGAGGCTGACTTAGAAAGGGCTGGCCAGTGGTGTCAGGCTCAGTGGTCAGTTTTATTTGATGTTTAGGCTTTCTCACCGCCTCCACTCCACCTACCAAATAGCCTAGTTTAACTCACTAGAAGCCTTCTCCACACTCTCCCCTGGAAATTTTCGTGTGGACTTATACTGAATCCAGTTTGCTTGCTAACGAACCATCCACTCTTGGTGGTGGTTTGTGCTCCTGCCACCACTGTCTGCTAACATCAGTTCAGGCCTCCTGTGTGCCAGGCACAGTGCCAAACACTGGGCATGAATTACATGGTTGAAGCCTCACAATAACTCAGAAAAGGACACCTTTGTTATCCCCACTTTCCAGGTGAGAAAATTTGGCTTAAAATGATAAAATAATTTGCCCAAAGTTAACCCATTAGTAAGTAGCAGAGCAATGACATCT
This sequence comes from Myotis myotis, assembly GCF_014108235.1. Lineage (NCBI taxonomy): Eukaryota > Metazoa > Chordata > Mammalia > Chiroptera > Vespertilionidae > Myotis > Myotis myotis. Next base: position 33,436,975 of record NW_023416313.1, read on the forward strand.
CAAAAAGGGAGGAGAGGAAGAAGAAACCTAGACAATCCATACAAGGCCTGACCGATTGTTCCCTGATCAATCAGGGAACAGACTGTGTTTGTACTTTTAAATAAAGCAATGATTCTCTTTTTAGCCTGCCTGCTAGTAGACCATTGATAAAAGCATATAGACTGTATTCTTTAATGGAAGGCATGTTAAAAATTATGAATAATTAAAACTATACAAATCAGTGTTCAAGACCAACACACTCTAGTAACATTGAGCTCTAAGGAAATATTTGTTTTTTCCAGAAGCACAGATCCCTCCCTTAACTAAGAGAGGGCAGAGGCCCTATGGCAGTGACTGGCTTGGTGGTTTAGGCTTAAACTCTGGCTCCCAAGATAAATGGAAGAAAACAAAAGACCTTTGCAATTACATCACTAAAAGTAGCTCACTGTGGAATTCACACGGGATGTGCAGCCAGACCAGGGTCCTGGTTAGCTGTGGGATTCAAGACCAATCTTTTAACCTCTGTGGGTTAGGAGGATGATCCTAAAACATAGGCACTAGTTACCACAGAGGTTAAATCTGATGGTGAATGAGAAAATACAGTTGGCACCCACCAAGCAGATGCTCAAATAGGAAATGTAATTGAAATTTTCAATACACCTATTCTGTGACCCGGCAATCCCAATTCTAGCAGATAAATTCTCGGAAAGAAAAGCACTGCATACAGACCTATGCATAGGAATGTCCAGTAAGCACTGAAATAATACAGTAGAAAATAATGGCAATGGCTGGCCTGACTGTGGTCCATCCGTGGCTCAGTGGCTGTAAATGTGAGCAGTGGAGCCTAACGGTACAGGTAACAGAGTCAAATTCAGCCAGTTGGCATCCTGGCTGCAGTAATGCTGTATGATCCTGGGAAAATGCTTACCCTCCCGAGGCCTCAGTCTCTACCCTCTGTAAAATGGGAATGATAAAAGGCTTACCTCATAGGTCCAGGTGAGGAGGAAAGTGAGTTACTACTTGAAAAGGGCTTAGAAGAATAAATAGCGCATACTAAACTTTGCTAATTTTTCAAAGGAAGAATTCTAGGGGCTGATGTGGAAAATCTAAATAGCCAAATGCATCCCATATTGTTTAAGAAAGGAAGTCTACAGTTAGGAAAATAAATAGAGGAATATATACATATTGCTTAGGGTGTTACCTCTGGGGCTGAGGAACATACTCTTCTGATATAATTTGTCCAAGGGGTGGGATTCTGAATAATTTTTTTAAATTTCTCATCTTTATAATTTATTTCAAAAAAATAAAAAAAAACATTCATTGGGAAGAGACTTCCTCCTTTCCTAGGAACCCCTGCAAAACAGATGCTGTGGTGCCTGGTCCTAAAGGGTCTGAGGAGATAAGAGGAGGGACTCCTGAAGGGTTTTCCAACATTTCACAAGCCTGGCAGAAATCGTGCATTTGCTGGTCACAAGGCTGCTTAGCGTCGCTAAAGCACCCTGTGCTCCTGCTCCTGCCGGAATGGCATTAATTCCGTGTGATTAACTCTGATATCCTAAGGCCGATACGACATTCAGAAGGGCAGTTTTCTTTTTTACACGTTATGATGAATTGGCATTAAAGAGAGAAAACAACTCCGCTTAACAGATGCTGTTAGTCACACAAAGGCTTTCAAAACGCAGAAGTCAGTGGCTTAAGAGACTGAAGACCAACCAGCCAATAAATATTGTCTGCTGGTGGAGCTACCATTTTTACGCATTAAAAAACCTCTGGGATCTTTCCTTTATTGAAGTGAGCAAAGGCTGTCTCTTTCGGCTGTTTCTGCCTGATACTAAGAACTTTTTAAAGGCTTCCAGTCAGGTAGCAGTTTTTGCCAATTAACAGCTTGATGGTCTCCGGGTCCAAATAACCTTGCCATGATTCTCATGTATTCTTACCAGACAGGGAGTAGCAAATAATGCGCTTCGGCTAACTGGCAGCTCTTTCCAGCTCTCACAAGCTACCTCTGGCCCTTCTGTCTGCAGAGGCCCATGGCCTCAGCCTCTGCCGGTTAAGCCCCGCGTGTCTGAAAGGTTAGTCATCACATCAGAGCCACTCTTCCAGGAAACGGCTATTGTTCCTGCATTTCCTGATCACTTACTTCCTGTCTTTTTTTTCCAAAAGGAAAAGAGTAAAGACTATTCTAAAGTCACAGTGGATTCTGCTCTATCTCACAGTTGTAGTTTGTTATATTACAATAATTTGCTCAATTTGGGGCCATCTCAATAACCGTGACCTGCCTAATAACCTAATCGATGTGCCCCCGAGCCATGGGCAATTTCCACAGGAGTCCCAGTATGATTTTCGTCTTGTTTTCATGTAAAAAGTCTATGTGACTTACAATTTATTGTGCTCCTAGATGTCAAAGAAAGCTTGTCGGAGTCTCCACTTTACCAGGACTACCCCATGGCCTATTTGATGAAGAAGAGGCTTAGGTCAGAGAAGATCAACACCTTCCCTAGCTGGACAGAATGTGGCAGGCACGTGACAACCGGAAATGCCTCCTTTCTGCTCCTGCCCTGCCCCCAACTCACACAAAGACAACTTGGTCAGACAACCTGGCTGCCCAGAAGTGACTGAGTCACCAGGAGGAGGAAGATGAGTGGGAGTTCAGGAAACTAAACCTAGGTTTAAATCTTGGTACACACACACACACACACACACACACACACACACTTTTAAGGGCTTCCTGCATACTGGGCATCATGCTACCAGTAAGTATTTATATATATTATCTTGATTTATTTTGTCCTCTCTCATAGGATAAGTACTTTTATTTTCCCCATTTTACAAATTAATGGACTTGTTCAAGTTCACACAGCTGGTAAAATAGTTCATTCACACTTGTCTGACAGCAACACTGCACCATTCACACCTCTGCTTGCTAGCTATGGGACTTCGGTGAGCCACCAAACCATGCTGAACCTGCGTCCTCCTCTGTAAAATGGAAATAATAAAACCTATAAAATCTGCTTCCATATCCTGTTGAGAATTAAATGAATATAAAGTATATAAAGTATTTACTGCACATATTTCTCCTCCTTACCTAAGCTTTGGTTTGCTTCTAGGTAAAATGCATAGACAAATGGGGTATTATAAGGATTAAATGAGAGGACACATAAATGCTTTGGAAAACATGATTTGCTACAGGAAATTCATTATTCTTATTCTCAGATATATTTTAAAGCATTATATGACCAGGTAGTTTAAACTAAGTATATAGTTTGGCAATTATCAAATGGACAAAGATAAAAATGTTTGATATTACATTGTATAGGGAGTTAAGAGAAATGTGCTTGCTCAGACATTGCTTATGGGTATGTAAATTGTCACATTCTCTAAGGAGATAAACTTGACATTTATCAAAATTGCAAATTTGCTGAAAATGTAAATAAATATTCTTAGATCTAGTTTTTCCAACTGCATAAATGTGAAATATATGAGGCCATTTATTAAGCATCATCTGTAGAAATTGAGAAAAAATGCAATCAACCTAAAGCTTCAATAAAAGGGGCTGGTTATATAAATGGACTTTTATACAACAGAACCAAAAGTGATTCTTTTAAATCTCTTTATGTAGTGATGTGAAATAATTTCCAAGACACATTGCTAAGTGGAAAAAGAAAGGTCCAGAACAAAGTTTATATTATGCTACTATACATGGCTGTGTGCAAGAACACACATACACACACACACACACACACACACACACACACACAGACATATATGTGTATACTTATTTCTGTATAGTCCAGCACTGTTCAATAGAAACATAATGCAAGTTGCAAATGTGAGCCATATATATAACTAAATTTTTAGTAGCTACAAAAAAAGTCAAAAGAAACGTAAAATGCATTTTAGAATATAAAAAATATAACTTCAACAGGCCATCAATGTAAAAATTATGTCTGAGCCATTTTACATGCTTTCTTTCACAAGTCATATAAGACAGAGTGTGTGTTTTACGTTTATAGCACATCTCAGTTTGGACTAACTGCATTTCAGGTGCTCGAAGCAGCTATGCACACAATAGCACATGTGGCAGGCAGCTACCTCACCGGACATCAGCTTTATAGGTATCGCCACAGGAAATTGGTAGTTGTCTCTGCAAAGAAGAACTAATCTTTCTGGGGGTGGGGGTAAAAGGAAGAATTACTTTTCACTCTATGCCTTTTGTGCTTTCATAATTTCTTGCCTTGTGCATGTATCACCTTTTCAGAATAAAATAATTGTTACAGATTCTTTACAATAACTTCTTATTCACTCTGGCAGGTGACAAATAGGAACAGATGATTCATACAATGTGAAGAGAATGATCAGCAAGGAATGACTCTTTCCTACTCCTTTTACTCTTGTCATTGTTTTTTAAAGAATCTGTCTCAGAGAAGTGACAATGAGCAATGGTTTGCCACTGAGAGAATGGAGTTAGGCTGGGAAATATTTCCAAACTATGGAAATCAGTCAAATTAGAAATGTGTGTGTTTTTAACTGAGTTACAGCTGAGGAAGTGGAATATACAGGGATCCTACCTGGTGGGGATCCTCTCAAACATTCCACCGTGAGCTCAGAGAGGCCTCTGGCAGGACACAGAGCAGGAAACCATGGGGCACACGAAGGCAAAGACAGGAAGAAGGGAGCAGGAAGGACAGGTGAAGAAAGATGAGGTTTCCACAAACAGGAAACAACCACGTGGCCTCTCTACCTCTTCAATCCTCTGTGGAGACAAGCCAGCGCCCCTGCTCCCTGGTAAATAAATACCCAACTGAACTAAAGTGAGATAAATTATCTTCCTTTAATTCCTTCACTGGGGGCAAGGTGGGGCTTCTGGGGAGAGGGGAGAGAAGCAGGCTAGATGGTTTGGTGGAAGGGAGGGGACATTGCATGTGTCAGGGAGAAAATTTCACAGAAGTCGGGGGACAGCTGATACATCAACTGATGTTTCTTTCTTTTCAGATTTAACTCCTTGGAATTAACCATTATTCAAAGTGTGTATACATTTTGGGGGACACCTTATAGAGATTCAAGAGAATAAAGACTCAAAGAGAATACACGAATAACTTTGTTAGGCCAGCGAATTTCAATCAGTGTGCTGTAAGAACTTTTAAAACATGCAATACCTGACTATTTAGTTGAGGGCCCTGACCTCTTTCCCCTTAGATTGTCATATATATAAGGTTGCCCATAGCTTCTCCAGAGTCTGATGTGTTTGAGGGCCTTTCCAGAGAGATTACCATTAGGCCAGCAAATTTCAGGTTACCGCTGATAAGCAGGAACAAGGCCCCAGCCCTCAGACTCCCTATAATTTATCTGGCTGCTTTGAAAACATGTTCCTCTCAGAAGTTTCAACCCAGAGTGGGCAACCCAATCCCCACCAGCCAGGAAGAGGCTACTGAACATTTTACAGTTACGCGGTTGTTCTAAATATCCAATATGGCAGCCATGAGCCCTGGTGTCTAGGCATCACTTGAACTGTGGCTAGTGACAATGAAGGATTGAATTTTTTTTTCAATTTTAGCTGCTATTTTTATTGGGGGTGGGGGAAACAGTATAACACTGCCTGCTTCTCACCTGTCCCCTCATTCCCCTTTTCTCTCCTGCCCACTTCTCTTCCCATCACTCCTCAGGGTTGGAAAAAGAGGGGATATTTTTTTAGTACCCATGTTACATGGCAGTGCCACAAACCTAGTAACCAGTCTATCTCATCCCTAGTTGGGAAAACAAGAACTTTTTCTCAGTGTATTTTAAGGGGAAACTAAGGAATTTAGAAAATCCCTCCTCAGAACAATAGCTGTCTTCCTGCAGAATGCAATTAGTTTTCGTCATTGGGAGGGGCTATTACTTGAACCTTTGTCTTTGCATTCTATATGTAAGACTTCTAATCTCCGCACCCTCCCTCCTGTTTTCCCACCCCACCCATGAGAGTAGATGGATGCCCTGCACCCAACAAGGCCAATGTCATCACCTCAGAAAGAGTAACCTGAGAAAGCACATAAACAAGTTCCAAATCATTATACAATGAGGGGGGAGGGTTCATTTTTAAATTTTTCATTAGCATCGTTGGCTTAGACTAATCAGAAGCCACCACCTTTAGAGGAAGTCATTCCTAAGGTCACTTTTTTTGTATGAATTGAACAGGGGGTCAATTGGATATTAAAGGTTGATATTCAAAATCTCTACCATACCACTAGCTCTGTGACACTGAGCAAGTTACTTCTCTTTGCCACAGTTCCCTCATCCATTGAATGGAAATAATAGTAATGCTATCGTGCATCATTGTGAAAATTAAACAAAATTGTATATGTAAACCAAAATGTCTACTACACAGCAGCCACTCCAGAAATATGCCATGATAATACTACAACAAAAAAGAGTAAGAACAACACCGAACAGAAGAAATCTTAAACCAGAGAGTAATCATAATAGCCTAATTCTTGCTTTTTGGCCCAGGATTATGGCTTAAAATGGTTATAAGTGCAACCACTGAATAATATAATTTCATTAAATCTCAAAATGTAGTAGAATCACTGGGATGACAAACCCTTACAGATCACTAACTCAACACTCCATCAAACCTTAGTATCTCCTGACAGCAGTGACCAGCCATTCTCCAGCCTCGATATCTCCAGAGAAGGGGACTCATTACTTCCAAAGGCGACTGACTTTTTTCTTTTGAGTACTGATGTTCTCATTCTCTTCCTTACATTGTGTTACTTTCTCTCATCACAATGTTTTCTCGTGGATTCTTTTTTAAAGCCACAATAACTCAAAAAATGTAATGTGAAGTGTGCTTGTAAAGTAAAACATTAAGATCCCCCAATCCACTCCACCAAGTTCTACTCTCCAGAGGTAACTCCTCTTACCAGTGGTTTTTTCATTCTATTTATTCAGACATCTTCCATGTCTGCACATTTATATATGTGTGCATCTTTACACAAATGGAATCAGGCTCTGTATATACTTCTGCCACCAGCTTTTTAAAAATGTAGTCATGTGCGGACACAGCCTTATATCCTGACAGAAGGACTGATACCACTGTATGGACAGGCCGTAATGCATTTAAGAGGTGTCTCATCAGCGGGCCTCTCACTGGACTTTAGATGGACTTCTGGTGCCACTTGGAAGAGTCTTGATGGTTTTAAAACATTTAAAGTCAGCTATCACGCGAGAGGTTTCTTTAGGCTAAACATCCCACGGTCCTAATGTTGTTCCTCAGATGCTGTAGTTCTAAGTGGCTCTAGATGTGCTGGAGCTCCTCTGGGTCCCAGAAGCCAACAGCGTGTCCAGGGCAGCTGCTGGAGCCAGCGCAGAGGCCAGGAGGCCAGGCCCAACTTTCTGCCGGAGAGCGTAGGAGACCACAGTACTCATGAGCCAGGCAGCCAGTTTTCCTCATCATTCATAGTTCAGTGACCATATAATTTATCTTAAACCTGACACTTTTAAGAGTGGAAAGTACACTAACTGGATGGGATATGGAGAAACCAGGACTTTTCAAGGCGTAATACAGTTTTTCAGGTGAAAGTTGAAGTCAGTTAAAATGTGAAGGCTTTTCTTGTTTACACCAACTGCTTTTAAGCCAAGCTCCAAAGCTACAGTTTATTCATTAGAGGCAGACTGGCCCCCATTGGGGGTAGGGTAGGATTGATTTTTGAAAATCTTTATCAGATAGAGCAGACATGAGGGACTAACTACTTTTATGGATGAAGAAGTAGGACCATAGAGGTAAAGGGATTTGTTTAAGGTCACTCAATCAGTGACATATTTTTTAAGGAAAAAAAAATATATATATATATGGGGCCTGGCCAGTGTGGCTCAACAGTTGAGTGTTGACCTATGAACCAGGAGGTCATGGTTCGATTCCCCATCAGAGCACATGCCCGGGTTGTGGCCTGATCTCCAGTGAGGGCCATGCAGGAGGCAGTTGATTGATGATTCTCTCTCATCGTTGATGTTTCTATCTCTCTCTTTCTCTCCCTTCCTCTCTGAAATCAATAAAAATATATTTAAATATATATATATATGGGGAAATGAAACCAAAATTATTTTTTAAATTTTTCAATTACAGTTTATATTCAATATTACTTTGTGTTAGTTTCAGATATGCAGCACAGTGGGTAGATGGTTATATACTTTACAAAGTGGTCCTCCCGATATTTCAAGTACCCACCTGGCCCCAACCATAGTTATCACAATATTATTGACTATATTCCCTATACTGCACTTTACATCCCCGTATTTTGTGACTACCAATTAGTACTCCTTAACTCCTTCACCGTTTTCACCCCGTCTCTCAATCCCCCTCCCCCGTGGCAACCATCAGTCTGTTCTCTGTATCTATGAGTCTGTTTCTGTTTTGTTTGTTCATTTATTTCGCTCTTTAGATTCCACATATAAGTGAAATCATATAGCATTTGCCTTTCTCTGTCTGACTTATTTCACTTAGTGTAATACCCTCTAGGTCCATCCATGCTATAACAAATGGTAATACTTCATTCTTGTTTATAGCAAAGTAACATTCCATTGTATATATGTATAACCACTTTTTAAAAAATATATTTTATTGATTTTTTACAGAGAGGAAGGGAGAGGGATAGAGAGTTAGAAACATTGATGAGAGAGAAACATCAATTAGCTGCCTCCTACACACCTCCTACTGGGGATGTGCCCACAACCAAGGTACACGCCCCTGACTGGAATCGAACCTGGGACCCTTTAGTCCACAGGCCGACGCTCTATCCACTGAGCCAAACCGGTTAGGGCAGCCACTTTTTTATCTACTCATCTATTGATGGGCACTTGGATTGCTTCCAGATCTTGGCTACAATGAACAAAGGGGTGCATATATTCTTTTCAATTTGTGTTTTGAGTTTTTTCAGATATATACCCAGAAGTGGGGTCCCTAGATCACAAGGCAGTTCCATTTTTAATATTTTTGAAGAACCTCCATAATGTTTTCCGTAGTGGCTACACCAATCTGCATTCCCACCAACAGTGCGCCAGTGTGGAACCACAATTCTAGCCAGCAACTATTATGTGCCAGTCATCATGCGAGGATTTTTTAAAAACATTTTTATTCAGTTAATATTAATGAACATCTACTACATGCCAGTCACTGTGTTATGTGCTTGGGAGGCAAACAGTTCAAATCCATTGACTCATAGAACCTACCAACAAACCACTAGAGTCAACATTTTTTTTTAATATATTTTTATTGATTTCAGAGAGGAAAGGAGAGGGAGAGAGAGATAGAAACATCAATGATGAGAGAGAATCGCTGATTGGCTGCCTCTTGCATGCCCCACACTGGGGATTGAGCCTGCAATCTGGGCATGTGCCCTGACTGGGAATTCAACTGTCACCTCCTGGCTTATAGGTCAATGCTCAACCATTGAGCCACACCAGCCAGGCCAGAGTCAACATTCTTATCCCATTTTAGGATATATGGAGACACAAAGGAGGAAGATATAGCAGATCCTTCATTAATGTTAATTTTTTCAATGTCCTTTCATTATAATATTGATGAGATGGGATAGGAACTTAATTCTTGTTTATATCAATTAGCCTATGGTGACACTGGTTTCCTTATATGTCGTTTCACTTAAAGTTGCAGAACCTATCAATGGCATTGAGTGAGGACTTGCTGTCTATGCATAGGAGAAAATGGGGGCTTCGAAGAATGAAATATTTTCCCAAAGTCATATAACGAGTAAGAGGGAAAGCAGGATTCTGACTCTCTGCCTTAATCCAGGAATCACACCACAGCCCGTTTCTCCGTACCATAGAGTGGAGCACTGGGAAGCCTTTCTTTCATGCTGTTCTCTTGGAGATAAGTTAACTATAAGGGCACCTTCCACGCGTGGCTCCCAGGCTGAGGGCCATCGGAGCAGACAGGCAGACTGACTACTCAGGTTTCCTTTCCTTGGTGTTTTCTTATCTGTCTCCCGCCAATAGCTTAGCCTCTATGGGTTACTGGGGTCAGGAAGTGGCATACGGTCTCTGCTTTTATTCTCTGTGTGGAAATTTTCTAATTATAGGTCACACCAAAGTTTCCATTCTCCCCCATGGCACTTCACCTTGTTTATGTAACTTAATAAGCCAAGATTTGGAGCCTTTTTTTTTTTAAGACTTAAACCATGATGCTTTTAATGAGGAATCAAACTCATTCCCTTATCTTTCTGATTAGTGAATAGCCTATGTCTGTTATCTGCTTAGTCTGTAGCTGAAATTACGGGTCTCCTCTCCGGTTGGGATTTTATAGTCTGATTGTGTCTTAAACTTCCTGTGTACGACATCAGGGAAAGTAGAGCCACCACCAGCACCACAAAATAGATTCAAGTCCTGTCCTTTAAAACCCCAGCCTGCACAGAACAAAGAGATGACAATTACAATATTAAGAAACAAGAGTTATGGTTCAAGATAGATATGCATCTGATACAATGATTATCCATTTAGAACTTAATGGGGAGGAAGATTTTAGACAATTGTTATGCTTTTGAGAACACAAGGTAAGGGCCAACACTTAAACAGCTTTATTCTAATCATGTGGCTAGTCCTCCCTAACTTCACTGCCTGAAGGGAAATTCTGGAAATTATGCCATCTGAGTCTAGGATCAACTGGAAATGCATTCAATGATAATAACTCTTACGTAAAACCTGAACATTAGCAATAAATCACTCCTATAGAACAAAATAGAAAAGAAGATCTCACATTTACAAGGCAAAAAAAAAAAAACACATTTTAAAGCCACATTTTTTTAAAAGTCAGAAAACAGCTCTGCAGGAGAGATTCTGTTCTCCCTGCCTGTGGTGTGTAAACAGGAATCTGTTTTTGCAGAACCTCTCAACAATGGAGGCCAAAAAAGGAAATGTAAAAGGTGGGATTTGGGTAAAAGACCCTGACCCTGAAGATCTCCACTAATATTAACTGTTATAAAATTAACTTTCTGATGATCCCCTCGGGGCTGCAGAATACACCTAAATGAAGGGAAACCAATTCACGGAGCAGGCTGCCAAGTAGGATCAAGGAAGGTGCTTGCTACTCAGGAAGCAAACAGCACCAAAGCGGGAGTGCAGGCCCAGAGAGAAGAGTTGACTGACCACAGGGAAGTCAGGGATGTGGCACCCGTAGCAGCCTCACCACCAAAACTTCTCTTACCCACCTGCCTCCTCGCTGTGGGGAAGCATAAATGAGGCACTATTGGTATGTACCTAGCACACAGCCTGGCACAAACCCAGTGCCACCACCATCATGGTTATTGCTGGTGTTTGGGAATTGCCATGCAATGTTCATTTAGGAGCTATTCAAAACCAAACATTTCCCAGCTGTTAGGTTTCTTGGCCAATGTTGTTTTAACCCATGTCCCATTTTGAAAAATGGGGGCGGGGGGGGATCTTACCCTGGTGTCTCAGTTAGATTTTAGTTTGTTCCCCTATATGGGAATAATCCCGGGGATCCCTAAAGAGTCTACCTTCTGTGTTCACCAGCCAGGAAGAATTTGTTAAGCTTTACTTTTTTGTTGGTTATATTAAGAAAAGGGTACAAATTGTCTATGGTTCAGTATAATATAGAATATTTCATGTACACAGTATTATTCTGCTTTGTATATTACTTATATATTATGATATCGATATGTTTTCTCCCCGGCATACAAGCTACTTTCTCCTCTCTCCAACCCCTCACCAAGCCCTTCATTAAAATCACTGCTTTAGAGCTTAGTCTAGGAGAACTATTTCATCTTCGATACTATTGTAGGGTGGTTTTCTAAAGAAGTGGAACTTCAGGAACCTACTGAAATCCTGTGAACTGCAGTGAGAAAATATTCAGGAACATAAGGCTAATATGGAGAAAAATTGGAGGAAGAGAACACTTAGATTGTTTATACAGACAAGTAAAAATAAATACTATGGTCTTTAGCTCTCAACAAAGTGAAAGTGGTCACCTGAGCTATCATAACAGTAACACTAAATGAATCCAGGTATCTTCTAATGTGATCACCAAGTCCACCACCAGCCCACATAGTGCTTTTAGGCAAATTAAGAAGAGGAACCCATTCTTCAAGGCACTTTAGTTTCACCTTCTGAAAAAAAAAATCATTGTAATATATTGATTTCATTTTTAAGAGAAATAAGCTGGACTCCCGTGTACTTAAATGGTGCCATGTAAAGTTGTCCGAGTCTACAGTGTCTTTGATGTGAATGATGCTCCATAGAAAGTCCTTAGTCCGGTCTATAAATCAAGCTCAGTGACACTCACCTTCCCTGGGAATCATGTGTAGATGCCTATCACCCAAACCAGGAGGAGCAGTGCCTGTTTTATGCATTGCTTCATCTAGCTCAGTCCTTGGCACCTACTATAGCCTCACCAGATATCAGTTGAATGAATGAATGAATGAATGGTCCTCCTTTAACACAAGATTCTGCTGCAAAAGTAAAAAATAAATATGGCTAATGTTTACTGAGCACCTTCTATGCATCAGGCCCTGTGCTGAGCTTATATGTGCATCCTCAGGAAAACCTTTTGAAGTGGGTACTGTTACTTTCCACACCTCCAGGGGCTTAAAGAGCTTAACGAACTTAGTAAAGTCATTACACGGATGAGTCATAAACCACATCACCACCGCAATCATGTTCCTAACCACTACACTGACAAGTCAGCCTGTAGTCTGCATCGCTCCCAGAGGCTGCTACACCCATTGTGAACACAAAGATGTCCTTTGTGTGGCCAGTCCAAGGGAAAGAAGGCACCAGAGGCTACACTTCCTTTTCTGTCTATAGGAAAAAAGTTATCCTCTTAATGCAACTCGGGCCAGTAATGAGGTCACACAGCATTCCTGGTCCTGGCCTGCATGCCCAGGACTCACCTTTGAAATCAGCAGCAATTCATTCAGCTACAGAATGATAGGCTCTTGGGTGAGCCACCTACCAGTGGTCGGCAAACTGCGGCTCGCGAGCCACATGCAGCTCTTTGGCCGCTTGAGTGTGGCTCTTCCTAAGCCTTAGGAGTACCCTAATTAAGTTAATAACAACGTACCTACCTATATAGTTTAAGTTTAAAAAATTTGGCTCTCAAAAGAAATTTCAATCGTTGTACTGTTGATATTTGGCTCTGTTGACTAATGAGTTTTCGGACCACTGAAGACTGAAAGCACATTAGGAAATGTCCTGGCCACTAGATGGCACCGAAGCTCAAATGTCACAGAACTACTTGGACATTTTTCCCGCCATATTATTTTGGTTATTGTTAAGAAAATAATAACACTAATCATAATAACATCATTATAAACACTTACTGTGTGCCAAGTACCCTTCCAAGGTCTCTACAAACCTTATTTCATCTAACTTCACAACTCTTTAGGTTAGAACCCTTACTCTCTCCATTTTACAGATGGAGAACCTGACCTTTAGAAAGGTAAGTATATCGACCAAGGTCACACAAGTAGTAAGAGGCAGAGCAGGATTTTAACCTAGGCCACCTGACTCTCCACAGCCGCATTCTGTTAACTGCTCCACTGTTGTGTTTCCTCCTACCCTACCATCGTCCTTACACTTAGCTGCGGAGCACAGGTTCATATAACCACAGATTGTTTTTGAAACTCCTTTTGGAAAATCCTTTTACAAGGTCGTGAAAGAATAACTCCATTTGGGTCACATCAGCAAGTCCAGCACAAGCCAAGATTCAGATGTGCTGGAACTCTTGACTCAAGGGCACAAACTCTGCATCCTAGTGGTGCAGAAGTGGGTCACAGCCTGTGGTGCAGTGAAGCAAAGTCATCTAGATCCCGCTGTGAGGTCTCACGGGTTAGAGAGAGCCCCACCCAGGTGACCCGAAGGGGAGTTCTGGTTCCTTCGTACTTATTACAGGATCTAAAACAAATCCTTCGCTTCTCAAGCTTCTGGCACTATATCTGTTAAAAGGGGTAAAAGAGTGCATGCCCTGTCCATTTTACTGGGTAAAACTAAAGCATGTAAAGTGTCCGTTGTTATTTAATGGTAGGTGAAGTGTGATATGCCCTGTTTTCAACTAAGCAGCCTCCTCTTTAACCTTCCTGCCACCGACTTTCTTTTTTACAACCCAAGGCTGTTTCCAGAGAACTGTTCTTACAGCACATAGATCGTACCAGACCTGCTCTCCCCTCCCCCCGCCATTGATTCTAAAACCAATTCTAAACATGGTGGCCAAGGCCTTTCATTGCCCACTTCCAATCTGCCTCTCCTTCCTCATCTCTCCCAACTTAGCGCCTCCTTCACCTCATGCCCCAGCCAGACTAGAACCTTTATAGCTCAAACCCTTTCCCTATTTCCACCTCTCTGTCTTTACTCAGCTACTCCTTGCACAGTCTCTCTGTGGTTTGTGCTGCACAACCTCAGAGCCCTTGGGTTTGGTTTAGAATCGTTCCTTTAAGGAATGACTCCCCTGGCACTGCATTGGCCAGAAGGTGCGCACATGATCCAAGTCATACCCGTCGGACCCTCTCGCCTTGAAATGTATATCCTGAGAAGAGTGGCCCACCTAATTGTGTTAGCGCTGACCCATCCTACAGACCATGCTCTGAAGAAAATCTGCCACCAGTCCCAATGCACCGATCCACAATGCCTGTTCCCTTAGAAGTTCAATTTTTATTTCAATTCAGGAGCTACACCCACAATTTTGTATAGATTTTCCCCCTGTTCTTCCATCCCCCACCCCCTCTTCAATTACCCAGAATCCATCTCTGCTGCTTGCGGCCACTAAACAATCCATCTTCATTCAGTTCAAGTGGCAGCTGCTTCGTGAAGCCTCACTGAGGCACCTTATACAGCAGTTATTTGTATCCATTTTTATTTCCCCTCTAGATTGTTTCTTTCTTAAATTCAGAGACTGGGTCTTGTTCATCTTTATAGCCCCAACAGCCCCTATTATAGTGCCTAGCACATGGTCATTTCTGAATAAATATTTGTTCACTGGGATTGAAAGCCATTTAAGAAGCAGAGTTTAAAACAATTTATGGGATCTGGTGATGCTATTGTAATTCTGTATTCTGCAGTGTTCATACATGTTGTTTGCTAATTGAGTTTGTTTTACTGCAGGAATCATCTATTCAAATTCTACAACCATGGCCATATTTTTAAGAAAGTCCACGGGCAACAGTGAATTTGAGAGTCCGATTTAGATCCAGAGACTCTCAACTCTTGCCCTGCTTCTCCTCCCTGCCGAAATGTCAGGCCCCTGGCAGCTGCCACCATCAGGTCCCAAACAAGCCTGTGAATAACAATGGGAAGTGTGACAATTCCCTAGGTTGTTTTTTTTTTTAAACAAAACCTTCACAGGAAGAGCTTAACTATGGAGAGGTCTATGTTTAGACTGTTGTTTTTTGTATTTAGTTTAGTAAACTGCATTTCAAGGCCCCTGGGATGCAAGTTATACTCATTATATGCACAAACAATTTCCCCTTCAACATGACTTTCACGTCAGAATGATAAAGGGTAACCAAAATATGAGAACCATTACAGTATAAAACTGGCCCACAATTAATATGAAACCTTAAATGAATACAATCGGACTGTTTGCTGGAGCATATATATAAGTACTATAAAGCCAAGCATGATTTTTGTTATCTCTATCATGAAAATGTGTTACTTTTCTCTTTCCAGCTTTGAGAGCATTTTGAAGCAAGGGAAGAGGGAACGATATAAAATGGAAAAGGCAAGTTGACAGCATGGTTTCTGAGCCTGCTGCTCCTTCCCTGTCCACCAAGAGGTCAGGTGATTGCTTGGAGGCAGTCCTGATAGCAGCAGTCATCCAGCAGAAGTTTTAAATCTACTGTAAATATTCACTAAATGAGGTGCCTTGTCCTAAGTTCTATGTCTTGTCCACCCCCAATAATTACTTACTGCACATCCATCACAAGAAAGAAAACCCATCATAAAAAGCTATTTCGCAGCACACCTCATATTTCCAAAGGTTTCCCTTATCACAGAAGTGATAAGGTTGAACTCGACCTGTGCCCCAGTAGTAAAAGGCAAGTACATTGCCCACACATATAAACAAACTGTACAGGCTGGGAATATGAGGTAGACGTACTTTTCCCTATCCCTCCCATTAGCTACAGCTAAAAACATAGAAATTATATATAAAACAAACATAAAAAGGCTCTGAAGGGTGGAGAGAAGAAGACAGACTGAGAAGAATAAAGGAAATAATAAAGATAAAAGATGAAATCAATAAACTTAAAAATGAAAAAAAAAAGTAGAGAAAATAACAAAAACAAAGACCTGGTACTTGGAAAAGATTGATAAAATACACAGTGTAGCAAGACTGATCCAGGGAAAAAGTAGAAGACACAAATGTCAATATAAGTATCAGCAATGATAAAGGGATATTACTACAGAGCCTGCAAACATTAAAAGGTAAATAGGGGAATACTATAAAAACTCTATGTACATGTTTAACAACTTAGACCAAATGGGTCAATTCTTCAAAAAACACAAACTACCACAACAGAGGCAAAATGAAAGAGATAACTTGAATAGCATATAACTATTAAATAAATTGAGTTCACAATTTAAAAATTTCCAACAAAGAAATTTCTAGGCCCAAATAGTTTCACTGGAGAATTGCAGCAAACATTTAAAGGAGAAATTAATGCCAATTCTCTATAATCTCTTCCAACAAATAGAAAAGAAGGGAATGTGTCCCAATTCATTTTCTACGGCTAGCATTACTCTAATATCAACACGAGAAAAGGACAGTACAATAAATAAAAAAAAATACAGGCCAATATCCATCATGAATAAATGCAAAAATCCTTAACAGAATATTAGCAAATAGAATTTAATACATAAAAAGAACTATACATCATGTCCAAGTTGGGTTTATTTTAGTGATGAAAAATTATTTCATATTTGAAAATTAATGTAATCTATCATATTAATAGGCTAAGGAAGAAAAATCACATGATCATATCAATCAATAGCAAAAAAGAAAAGCATCTGACAATATTCAATACGTTCATGTTAAACACTCTCTGGAAAAAAAAGAAAGGCATTTCCTCAGCTTGATAAATATCATCCACCAAAACGTGCAACTAACATTGTATTTAATAATGAAAGAAAGTGCTTTTCCTCTAAGATAAGGAACAAAGCAAGATGTCTACTAATACCACTCTTATTCAACATAGTGCTGGAAGTTTTAGCCAGTACAATAATGCAATGAAGGACCATAAAGGAACAAACAAAACTTCTTATTTTCAAATGACATAATTGTCAACAGTAAAATCTCAAGTATACAAAAAAGCCTCCCAGACCTAAAACGTGAGGTCAGCAAGGTCACAGGATACAAAATAAGCAAACCAACCTCAATCATACTTCTATATACTAGCAATGAACATATGAACACAAATTAAATGTGGAGTCCATTTGCAACCACGCTCATAAAATTAAATGCTTAGGTGTAAATCTAAAAAAACTTGTATATGCGAACTACACAACACTGAGGAAAGACATGCTTATGGACTGGAAGATCCAAAACAGTCAAGGTATCAATTGTCCCCAAACTGATACATTGGCTTAATGAAATTCCTAGCGAATCTTAGCAAGATTGTTTTGTAGCTACATGATTATTTTTACATTTAGATGAACAGACAAAGAAACTAGAATAGCTAAAACAATGTGAATAAAAATAAAGTGGGAGGTTCAGTCTATCCAATTTCAAGATGTAATATAGTTATAATAATAAAGACTGTGAAGTATTGGTATAGGGATAGGGATAGACATGTAGATAAATAAAACAGAATATAGAACCCAGAAATAGATCCACACAAACATATCCAATCGGTATTTACAAAGATGCAAAACAATTCAAATGAGAAAGGATAGCCTTTTCAAAAAATGATGCTGGATAAATTGGACATCCATAGACCCCTCCCTACCCCCCCCCCCAAAAAAAAAGAAAGAAAGAAAAGAAAAGATAAAAAGGGAGAAGAAAGGAATATCTTGACCTAAGTCTCATAGTTACATGAAAATTAACTCAAAATTGATCACAGACTTAAATGTAAAACATAAAACTTAGTAAAGGGAAGGTCTTTGGAATCAAGGGCTTAAGCAAAGAATTTATAGACTTTATACCAAATACATGAGCCATAAAAGGAAAAATTGATAAGACTTCATTGAAATTTAAAACATTTTCTTTGTAAAAGCCCCTGTCAAATTCCAAACCAGGAAAATATGTTTGCAAACCACAAATTCTAAAAGAGCACTAGTATCTATAATATATAAAGAACTGTCAAAACTCAACAGTAAACAAAAAAAAGCAGAAATGGGTAAATAGGAAATTAGAAAATAGGTAAAACACATGAAGAGATACTTTACTAGAGAAGATATACAAATGGCAAGTACATGAAAAGATGTTCAACTCCAGAGGTTTATGCTGAGTGAAAAAGCCAAACCCAGCCCTGGCCGGGTGGCTCAGTTGGTTGGAGCATCCTCCTGTACACCAAAAGGTTGCAGGTTCTATTCCCAGTCAGGGCACATATCTAGGTTGTGGGTTCAATCCCCAGTTGGGGCACCTGTGGGAGACAATGGATTTATGTTTCTCTCTCACATGGATGTTTCTCTCTCTTTCCCTTCCACTCTCTCTAAAATCAATAAAACATATCCTCAGGTAAGGGGGGAGGGGGACCCAAAATGTTACTGCTATGTATTTCCATTTATATAACATTCTCAAAGTGACCAAATTACAGAAATGCAGAATGATTAATGGTTGTCAGGGACATAAGCAAGAAATGGGGGCAGAAGGGAAGCAGTGTGGCTATGAAAGGGCAACATGAGAGATCCAAATGGTGATGCAAATCTTCTGTGTGTTGACCATATCAGTGTCAACATCCTGATTATATTGTTCCATAGTTTTATGTTGCTATCAGGAACAAATGGGTAAAAGGTATACAACATTGCTCTGTATTATTTCTTACAACTGCATGTGAATCCACAGTCATCTCCAAATACAAAGCTTAGTAAAAATTATTTTAATAAATAAATAAAATAAACGGGACACCATTGAAGGAAAATACCAGAGGAAGTTAACAAAATAGATTAAATGCAGTCTCTGTGAACTGTATTATAGTATGGTTTCTACCTTTTGTTTTATTTTCAAACTACTAAAACTCTTCTCCATGATATAACAAGAAGACACAATAAGAAGGAAATTTTTAAAGGAGTCTGCAGGCCAGGTGGTTAATTGCAACATGGACAAAGTTGAAAGTTATAGTAGAACTAGAGGCCCAGTGCTTGAAATTCATGCACTGGAGGGGTCCCTCAACCTGGCCTGCACCCTCTCCCAGTCCGGGACCCCTCGTTCCTTACCACCCACTTGCTTGCTGCTTCTTAGCACTGCCGTGGAGGCAGGAGAGGCTCCCGCCACCACCGCTGCACTCGCCAGCCATGAGCCCAGCTTCTGGCTGAGCGGCACTCCCTCTATGGGAGCGCACTGACTACCAAGGAGCAGCTCCTACGTTGTGTGTCTGCCCCCTGGTGGTTAGTGCGCATCATAGCCACTGGTCGTTCTGGTCTTTTGCCATAACAGTCGCTTAGGCTTTTATTATATAGACTAGAGGCCCAGTGCATGAAATTCGTGCACTGGGGGAGGGAGGGGGTGTCCCTCAGCAGAGCCTGCAACCTCTCCAATCTGGGATCCCTCTCACAATCCGGGACTGCAGGCTCCCATCCCCTTGCCTGCCTGCCTGCCTGCCTGATTGCCCCTTACTGCTCTGCCTGCCAGCCCGATCACTTCCAACTGTCCTCCCCTGCCAGCATGGTTGCCCCCAACTGTCCTCCCCTGCTGGCCCGGTCAGCCCCAACTGCCCTCCCCTGCCAGCCTGGTCATCCCTAACTGCCCTCCCCTGCCAGCCTGGTCATCCCTAACTGCCCTCCCCTGCCAGCCTGTTCACCCCTAACTGCCATCCCCTGCATGTCTGGTCCCCCCCAATTGCCCTCCCTCCCCTGCAGGCCCAGTTGCCCCCAACTGCCCTCCCCTGCCAGCCTGGTTGCCCCTAACTGCCCTCCCCTGCTGGCCTGGTCACCCACAACTGCCCTCCCCTGCCAGCCATCCTGTGCCCACAAGGGGGCAGCCATCTTGTGTGAGGGCATGATGGTCAATTTGCATATTACCTCTTTATTATAAAGGACAGGATGTAGATAAAAGTGAGAAAATAAACCATGGAGCCAGTGAAAGTAAAGATATCTCACTCAACCAGTTAATTACCTTTGGCCTGTGAACCTACAAAGCCTACAGGAGATATTTATGACAGACAAAATAACAGAAAACAAATATTTTTCATTAATAGATTAAATGGAGAGAAAAAAGAAACCCAATTTCAGATTGGTAAATGATTTTCAAAGTCTTTTCTATCCTGGCCTTCACACTTTCTGGGCATTGTAGTGTGGAAATTTGAACATCCCTATTACTTCTCAAAATTATAGTGCACAAAGGTAAAATAGTCTCTCCGGTCCAGAAGATGTGTTGCTTTTTAAAAAGTGCTTTAAAATATGTATAGTTGGCCTTGGAAAAATATTACTATTGGACTATAAAAAAAATCACCAACTCTGTGTTTCCCAGCCATACCAATTTTAGATACGATGCATCTGATAAAGCTTATCTTAAATAGTGCATTAACCATTAGTCACAAAGCATTTTTTCTGTTTTTGGCTTTGCTAAAGTTTAACATAATTTCTCTTAGGCCAGTGGTGCAGCATTCATTCACATTACAATTTATGTGATGGAATTTTCTCTCAGAATCCAGACAAAGCCTGTAACAAGGGCATCTATAAATTCCTTCCAACAGACTCCATGAAAAAAAAAAATGCCATTAAAGGAAAACCGAGTATCTCTTTAAAAGAAAAAAAAAACCACTGTCATAATTGACACAGTTAAGAACTCAGCTCCAGTTGGGGAACAAGGTAAATGGTAAAAGGCAATATATATTCAGAAACATTATTTTGATTCTACAGAGATGAAACGGTCTAATGTACAATAGTTTAATTTCTAGCCTTAATTTGGCCTCTGAATAAAGCAAATAATTTTAATCAATCTTTCTTAGTTTTAGGTTTGGTCTGAATTATATTTTTGTTTCATTTTGTGATGTTCAACTAGTTTGTTTTTTCTATTTCAAATGAATTAAATAATATATATCTAAGTCATTGTCTTAAAATAATCATTCTATAATACCATATATATTATGTGTTTTTAATGCCCTACTTTATTTGTCATATATGAATCTAATGGAAATTGGATTACATTTTTTACATATGTAGAACATTTTATATAAATCAAGAGAAATTTCTCGGCATGTGGTAGGACTAGATAAACCTGAAAGATTCAGTTGGCCTGATTCATGGCCACTCATTGTTAATAACCCATAGCAGAGAATCCATGTTCCTTGTCCCTTCACATATTGTAAAATAGACACTAATACACAAGTGATGAAAACGGAATCTGCTTGGACTTTTGCCTTGCACGCCTGCCTGTCTGAGTAAAAAGAAAAGTTGGTCGTGATTCAGTTACTTTTTTAAATGCCATTTTCTCAGTGAGTGCTATTTTAGGCTGTATATTTAATAAAAACTTGTGAAAAGTGCATAAATGTGTACATTTTTACTTGTTTTCCACACAAAAGAAGTCCATAGGGAGGCAATTTAGAACTGCTCTGGGAGGACCAGATTCCTTATACCTTTCTATGCCATTCTCCTTGGCACATGCTTTTCATGGCTGTATTAGGTTCTCCAGGGAAACAGAAGTAATGGGATAGGTATGTATAATCTATGGCAGGGGGGATTTTAAGGAATTGGCTCACGTGATTGTGGAGGCTGTCGAGTCCAAAATCTGTAGGGTAGACCAACAGGCTGCAGACCCAGGAAAAGAGTTAATGCTTCCATTCGAGTCCAAAGGCAAACTGCAGGCAGAATTTCCTCTACTCTGAGGGATGCCAGATTGTTTTCTCTTAAGTCTTCCAACAGAATGGATGAGGCCCACCCACATTATGGAGGGAATGCTACTTAGTCTACTGACTTAAATATTGGTATTATCTAAAAAATCCTTTCATAGCAGCATCTGGACTAGTGTTTAACCACATATCTCAGTAATGTGGCCTCAACAAGTTGGTACATAAAATTAACCACCACAATGGTATAATGACTGATAAAGCTCCTGAAACTCATTCTAAGAAGCAGGAAGGGGGTAACGGGCAAGGGCCAAGGGCATATGACAGTGTCTATTTTTCTTGGAGAATTTTCCTGGCAAACCAAGTCAACAGCTTCTGTTGCATCTCAATGGTCACCTCTCATTGCGCAATAGTCTGAAAATTGTAATATTTTAGTTGGGAAAACTAGCAGTTGGCCAGAGTAGCTAATCCTGATAATCCAGGCCCTAGAGTGAACCTTGTATTTATCCTGCGTGAAGTCTATAGCACTTTTTGTGTCTGTGCCTTGATATCTTCCATCAGTTTCAGGGAACTTTGATCATTATTTAAATACTGCTTTTCCTCTATTCTCTCTTCCCTATTCTGGCACTCCAGTCACACGTGTTAGTTTTTCACTATGGTCAGCTGGTTGGAACGTCGTTTGGACACCAAAAGGCGACGGGTTCAATTCCGGTTTAGGTACATGCAGGAGGCAACCAACCAATCGATGTTTCTTTCTCTCTCTCTCTCTCTCTCTCTCTCTCTCTCTCTCTCTCTCTCTCCCTTCCTCTCTCTGAAAATCAATTTTTAAAAAGCACTATTGTTTAGCTTCCTTTCATGGTTTTCTGTGGAAATTTTCCACCTTGTCATCTAATCTCTCCAATATATTATGTTGAAGCCTGTGTCTGCTACCTCAAATATCAGGATATTTGCCAGTCTGTATCTATTGTCTATGGGTGGTTTTTCCTTAATTTTTCGATCATTTGGTTTTGACTGCTAGTATCCGTGGCAAATTTGTATTGCATGTCAGACACTGAGGATAAAAGCTATAGAGATAATTTGAAGCTCTGCATGATAGTATAAAAAGAGAGACATCAATCTGTTGCCTCCTGTAAAGGCCCTGATCAGGAATCGAACCCACAACTTTTTGATGTACAAGATGACGCTCCAAGCAACTGAGCCAGCCGACAGGAGAGACGATTTACTTTTGCTTCCAGCAGGTGCTCACAGTGAGAAAAGAGCACTGTGGTCCAATCAAGAGTTGGGCTGGTATGAACAAGGATTTTGTTTTCTGTAAGGGTTGTCTATTTTATCCTTACTTCTGGATTGCAATCTTTGGGGGACCCCAAATGAAAGCCTGGAACGTTTATGAGAGCCCCCCTTCTTGATGGGCCCTAGATTCCAATTACTCCTTCAGCTATTTAAATGATAGAAACTTAGCCACTCGGCCAGTTTTCCGTTCAGCTTCCTTGTGTTTCATCCTTCACCTGTGAGTCTCCCAATGCCTGGAGAGAGATATTGGCAACAGCAAGTTGGGTTTAGTTTTGTGTTTTTCTTCTCTCCAGCATCTTGAACCCTCCGCCTCTCTCTGTCTTGGTGATTTTTCAGATGCCTTCAAAAATATGTATTTTTAAATTTCATCTATCATTTCTAATTATCGTCAGTTGAAGAACTGATCTGCAATTCAACATTCCTAGAACTGTCCTGACTGATGCTTTTGATGAATTATCCTAGAGTGAATCACAATCTCTCATAACCTACATTTGTCAAGTTGCCCCACTGATTGGCAAATCTTTGTTTCACTTCATGCTATTTAAACAGCCTGTCCCTTATGCTGCAAGGTGCTTAGGACATTAAAACATCTTTTTATTATTTAATAGAGAACAAGAGGTGTTACATATATGCTAAAGTATTACAGTACAACAGCCTACTTGAATTCATTTTCAACTAAGTAATTTATCCTAAGTCTAAACTTTCATTTCAGTTTGTGTTTGAGAACTCCATTTTGATCCACAAACAGACATGCTTAAACTTTAGCAATGTGTGGAATATAAAGCAGTCTGATACTTCCAAAAGAGCATTCAGATTACTTCATTTATCCCATCTTTCTCACATGCTAAGCATTGTGCTTTGGTTGTGAGGAAAGATTACAGAATCGCAGAACTTTAGATCTGAAAGAACCTTAGACATAACCTAATTAGATTCACTCATTTTACAGAAGACATATTTGCTCCAAAACAATAACTTTGGCTTTTTAACTCCCATTCAGTGCTCTTTTCATGATAAAGTGCTAGTTGTTAGTTCAAAAAAGAGATTCCTTTCTATCTCTTTCCCCTCTTTCACTATGGACTCAAGACTTTTGAAAGGTTTTACTAAATATGTACTTCTGAAATGACAATTCATGTAACCATAATATAAGAAAAGTATACTTTTTCTATCAGGCTTTTAAAAATAATAAACATAGCTCAAAATAAGATCCACTGTTATCTTCAGAAAATTTGTAGTATAGGAAATTGTCCCTTTTCACCAGAAGTACACAAAATCTATGTAGAAAGACACATAACTGAATGA
Organism: Myotis myotis; assembly: GCF_014108235.1. Lineage (NCBI taxonomy): Eukaryota > Metazoa > Chordata > Mammalia > Chiroptera > Vespertilionidae > Myotis > Myotis myotis. The sequence continues at coordinate 33,461,484 of NW_023416313.1, forward strand.
TCATGCTCTAATGCAGTATATGTTACATTATATATATATACTAGAGGCCCAGTGCACAAGAAAAAAGCTAGAAATCCCACTCTTAAGGAATCCCTAATCTACCAGGAGAGGCAGACCTAACATGACCACCTCAATCATATATATCAGATACACAATTATGTTACATACCCACATGTGATTTATGGGTGTGGCATATGTCACACCCAAGATTTGTGCACTGGGGGTGGGGGGGTCCCTCAGCCCAGCCTGCACCCTCTTGCAGTCCAGGACCCCTTGGGGAATGTCCTCCTGCCAACTTAGTCCTGATCCCTTAAGCTGGCAGTCAGACATCCCTCTGGCAGTCTGGGGCTCTCACAGTCCGGGACCCCTCGCTTCTTACCACCCACCTGCAGCGGAGGCCACTGCCACTGTGCTCGCCAGCCATCAGCCTGGCTTCTGGCTGGGCGGTGCTCCCCCTGTGGGAGTGCACTGACCACCAGGGGGTAGCTCCTGCGTTGAGCGCCTTCCCCCTGGTGGTCAGTGTGTGTCATAGCAACCAGTCGCTCTGCCGTTCAGTTGATTTGCATATTAGGCTTTTATTATATAGGATGACATATGCCACACCCATAAATCACATGTGGGTATGTAACATAATTGTGTATCTGATATATATGATTGAGGTGGTCATGTTAGGTCTGCCTCTCCTGGTAGATTAGGGATTCCTTAAGAGCGGGATTTCTAGCTTTTCACTGTCAGCCTCAGCTCGAGGTCTGCAACATAGAAAAAAGGTAAATGAATGATATCTTTCTAATCTATATAACTGGTCAAGATAATAAATATTCTAGGAATTCACAGGAGGATGGAAAATGTTAAGCTGAGGTCATTGAATGAAAACATGAAGATGCAGGTTGGGGTAGATTGTTGTTAGCATCTGAGCTAAAGTAGATAGGATTTAAGTCGCCTGCAATGTGAGATAGGATGTTGTATTAGTTTCTACGTGCTGCTGAAATAAATTTCCACACCCCAAGTGGCTTAAAACAACACAACGTATTGTCTTATGGTTCTGAGGTCAGAAGTCTGAAATGAGCATTTCATGGAGAAGATCAATGTATTGGCAGAGTGCTGTTCTTTATAGTGGCTACAGGAGAGAATGTTTCCTTGTCTGTTCCGTCTCCAAGGGCCAACTGAAATTCTTAGTGTGTGGCCCCTCCTCTATCTTCAAAGCAAATCTGTCATCACATCTCTTTTATTTGCCTTTGATCTCTTGCTTCCCTCTACAATGGCCATTGTGATTATACTGGGCCCATCTGGATAATCTAAGATAACTGCCCCATCTAAAGATCTTTAATCATACCTACAAAATCCCTTTGCCAAATAAGTTAAGATGTTCACAGGTCTGGGATTGGGATGTAGACATGTGTGGAGGTCCATCATTCACTCTGCCGCTGATGTTTCAAGCAAAGGTCTAATGCAGCAGTTCTCAAAGTGTGGTCCCTGAACCAGCAGTATCAGCACCATCTGGTAATTTGTTAGAAATGCAAATTCTCAGGCCTCAAACCAGACCTACTGAATCAGAAACACTGATATGACCCAGCAATCTATGCTGTAATATGCCCTCCGGGTAATCCAATCCACACTAACCCACTTTTAGATCCATTGCCCTAGAGTTTGGGAAAATGCCAAGCAGGTGCAGAGGGTTTTGACTGGATGGATTTCACAAGGATAGAGGATTCTAGAACGTAAAAACACTGAGAGTACCCAGACAGAATCATAGAGAGCCTGGAATCTCAGGGGAAGGGTCACACCACAGGTAAATTTCTGTCTCCAAATGTGAATTTGGTGGCCTTCTTAATGCTTTTCACAAAATGAATCACTTAACTGAAAATCCTCATTGATTTCATGAGGCATATTATGAATCTGTTCAAATTCACAAATTTAACAGATTGACCTAGAAAAATAATTTTTATTACTTTTAAAATTGTAAATCAAAAATGTATTAGAAGGCTTTCCAGATTAAAGACAACTTGCTACATACCAAAAATAAATAAAATATTAAAACATTCAAAAAAATTAGTTAATGAAGTTTGAATTTCACAAAGTTGTCCTTTGTAGCTATAACAATAGCTGCAATTCATCAACAATTTTGCCGTTTTCATTTTTCCCTCTAATAAGCAGCACAGTGAGGAACTTGTAACAGCAGTGTTATCTCTAGAAGGCTAGGCCCCCGAAGAATCACAGGTGACTTCCCAAGAGGGTTGATTAAGAGCAGAAGACAATTGCTTTTGCAAAGGCAGAGAAATGGGGCCATTTAGAATTGTGCTCTCCCAGAGGCAAACAGGAAACAGGAAACTCTCTGTCAGCCATTCTTACCCTGCCCCCAGAGCAGGAAAAGCAGTGGGAGGAGCCATAGCGGTGATTTTGACCTATCCCAGGAAATGAAAGGGTTTGTTCCCTCTATAGACCTGGACTGGTAGGGAGAGAGCAGAACGCATCTGCAACCCACATAACTCTCCCTAACAGCCAGATGACATGCATTCAGTGTCAATACGGAGGAAATGAAAAGGAATGTCTACTGGAAACACATGAAGTGGGTTTTAAACAAAAAGGGAGATAATAGTTTTGCCAAGCAGCAGTAAACAAGCAGGAAACAAGGACTTTCCATCTCCAAAAGTCTTTTGTTGAGCCCTAAACTCTTCTGGGTGAACCCCACCCTAAATTACCATAGTACTCCGCTATATGAACTCAAAATGAACATAAACAGTACAATGAATTACATCACTCCCTACCAAATAAAACAATAATGAGAGAAGCTAACCCATGCTTCCATACAACACACACACACACACACACACACACACACACACACACTGCTGTGCCTAGCCTCCTGGACTTGGTATAGTAGTGTACCCACAGCTGGAAAATTTATGCTAGTGTTTTTCACAAAATTTTACAATACTCCAGAATGAGTTTAGAAAGAGAAGAGGGTCAAGTGTTGAGCATGTCAAATTATATAAATGTCTAAATATCATCACAATGAAACATTTTAAAACTTCTCTTCAGGGCAGTGAAAAGGCTCTACATTGTACAGACATAGCATAAGGAATCTGTGCTTTGCAGTCATGTGTGTAGGACAAAAAGGAGCAGAATTCAAGTCATGTATTAGGTGCTGTTAATTTAAATGCTGGTTCTGACTGCTGCCAAGTTCAGCCAACTGATCTTATGATTTAAGGTGGTTCCAAATGTGTTGCCGCTCCACACGCCTCCGTTAGCTACGGCATCCATCTGCAACCCAGTCACCAACAGTAGAGCCATTCTTGTCTTTACTCTCTCCTTTCTCCTCTCCCCCACTTTTCTCACACACAGCTTCAGTCACATGAGACCCCTTCTCATTCTACCTCGGAAATGCCCTCACCTCTGCCTCCCTCCATTCCTACTGCCCTACCTTTGGCCTCAATCCACTGTCTCTCTGAACCACTAACACTGCTTCTTGACTTGTGTCGGAATCCTTGAAACCTTGATCAGAAGGCCCAAAGCCCCTCAACACAGTAGCTCACATGTTCGTGTGAGCATCTCATTTCCCTAGGGAAAAGTAATGGATCCCTCGTAAATGTTGCCATATCACTTCCTTTTATTGTCATCATACTCACTGTGTGAAATTATTTTATTGAGATATAACTGGCACACAGTAAAGGGCACAAATATTAACTCTATGGCTTTAGTTTTTACATCTGTGGACACCTATAACCTATACCTATAATCAAGGTATCAAACATTTAAGGAGCTCAGCAAGCTCTCTTGCACCCCATCCTAATCAGTGCTTTGCCACCCAAAGGTAACCATTATTTTAACTGCCTTCATAATAGACGCATGTGCCTTTTATAAACTTTACATAAATGGAATCACACAGTGTGTACTCTTTTGTGTAGTGTTCTAGTCCATGAATGTAATGCAATTTGTCTATTCTTCTGTGAATAAAAACATTTGGAGTGCTTCAATTCAGGGGCTACTATTATGACTAAAGCTGGCATGAACATTCACATGTGTTTATCTTTTTTGTGAACATAGGCACTCATTTCTGTTGCGTAAATACCCAGAAATGGAGTTGCTAGGTCATAGCATATATGTATGTGTGTGTGTATATATATATATATATGCTTTATTTGAGCATGCATTGCTAATCAGTTTTTCAAAGGGGGTGCACTTGTCACTTTCTACATCTCTAAATTCCAATGGCTATGCTATTGTATTGTTTGTTTTTTTGTGTGCTCATTTCCCAACCACACTTGAGCTCTTGAAACACAAACTCTTACATTGCCTTACCCCATATGCCCAAATATATATATGTTATCCTTTCAGTTAAATATTTATATAACATACAAATAAAAGATTAAATGCATTATAGAACAAAGTAGGGGAAGAGAGCTTAAGAATCCTATGTTTACCTTTCTTCCGGACCCAGCCCAGGGGTGACACATGCCTATCCTAGCCCTGTCAACACCTCAGTCACCCAAAGTGGGGTGGAATATTCAAATCAGTTCCCAACATTCCCTGGGACCCCACTGAAATGCCCAAAAGCCCAGTTGTGTTCATCTGTCTGGTGCTATTGAGTTTTAAATTTGCTGATAAGTACTAGGTCAGTCCTTAAACTGCTAGGAAGTTAGCAGGCTAGAAAACCTCCAATGTTCAACTTTTTTTTCCTATAACTTAGTGCAGACTCATTCTGAAATGTGCTGAGGAAACCGTGCTCATTAACTACCCAACCTGCCTTCTAAGGTGGAATCAATTAGGGCCAAAGTCCTGCACCTCAACCCGGAGAAACACCCCAGAAGATGCATGTCCCTCGCTGTTTGCGCAGATGGAGGGTTTTAGTTACACAAACACACGGGGAGAAGATAGGGTTACGGAGGAAGTCCTCCAGCATCCTCCAGCTCTCCCTGAAGATGAATTTCTTGTCCTTCCTGTTTTCCTTGTGCAGCGTCAATGCTTCGCTGCTCCTGTACGTATTTTGTGTATGTCGGCGAGTGTCATGGCACGAACCACTTTCTGCTCCTTTTCACAGGGACTATTTTCTGCATTTTGATGTCGCTTTTAATAAAACATTGCCTCCAGAGAGTGTCAGCAACCACCGCCAAAGAGGCCCTCGGCAAGACTGAAACCATAGCCCTCCCTGAGCTAGAAGGAACATAAAACCCCTGGAGGTAAAGTTTTATCAAACGATGCAAAACGGAAAATATAGATTGCTATTCTTTTCTTTTACCCCAAGAGGTAAAATCCAAATGTTCTTTTGATTTTGGAAAAGGATTGTTTTTCAATTGAGAGAAGTTCCATGTGTCTGACTGAGCTACTTGCTGTCACTACCCTATTCAACAGGAGAGGTTTTATGGGGGAAATTCTAATCTGCCAGCAGGCAGCCATCCTGTGAAACAGAGGCACCTCATTCTTCCATCATAAGAGATGCTTCGAAAATGAATCCGACAAATAAGTATTTCTGAACACCCTAGGGCTTTCCACCAGGCTCCAGCCACCTCCCACTTTCCCCTGGCAAAATCACAGTTAGGAAAATGCCTGCTATTGAAACCTGGCGAGCATTGCCATTCATCCTGGGCCAGGGTCAAGTTACCATTGGCAGAACAGGATGCACAGTGTAATGATCTGGCTGTTTCTTTAGAATAACCTCAGGCAGTTTAAATAAAGTTATTTGTCCTGTGATATTTTTGTAGGTTTTACAAATGCCACACCCAATCCACTCTGCCATGTCACTGTGTCATGTACCCTCAGGATTCCCAATAAAGATGGCATGTAATCTCCAACGCAAATATGCCTTTTGATTTAAATATCCAAAAAGGTGGCACTGGAAATATAGCTATTGGGGGATGCATTAATTATCATTTAAAACAAAATGTGCAATTTGTAGTGGTCGGCATGTTTTCTACAACTTCTAGCCCAAGGAATTCCCCTTTAACCTCTTTTTATCTTAGATCTTGCTTCCCCTCACCTCTTGCTTTTGCACCGTTTTCTGTTTGTTCCTCTCTCTCCTTTCATCCGCCAAAACAAACACACACACACACACACACACACACCTCAAGATATATACCTGAACAAGCTCAGGGTATAAAATTGCTCAAACTAACCCAACACATCAGTCTCTTGTGAGTACCCAGCAAATACCAACCACCTTTGCTAGTTTTTACATGTCCCTTCCAGGCCCTGGTACAAGGGGATAGCAGAATTCACACTGTCATCCAACAACTCAGCCATGGAATAATTGTAGTTCAACCAGGCACCATGTTTTAAAAAATAAATTTGACATAGGTTAAAGTAACAATAACAATACTAATCTAATCTAATAATAGACAAACAGGGTAATTGACCGTACCTTTGCTATGCCTCCCATTGGCTAATCAGCACAATATGCAAATTAACTGCCAACAAAAATGACAGTTAATTTGCATACGTAAGCTCCAAGCGGCGGAGCAAAGACTGAAGGTGAGCCGGAGCAGCGAAGACGGAGGACGGAAGGCAGCTCCAGCCAGAGCGAAGGCCTGGGTCCCGGGTGCCGGAGGAAAACCGGTGCCCGCAGCCAGGAGAAGGGAAGGCCTATTGCACGAATCTCTTTGTGCAACAGGCCTCTAGTAATAAGTATAATAATGATGACTATAATAAATTATACATAATCCTACCCCAGTAAGCCTAAATTTATTTTGCATATTTAATTTTACAAAATCAAATATACTGCATGTGCATGTTAATTTTACATTTATCTTTTTCCACTTAACATTATGCTAAACATTTTCCTATGTTTCCACATGGTCTTAACATTTTATTTTTATAATATCTGCTCAGTGTTTTTACCTACAATTCACCTAATTTTGTCATCACTAACGCCAACTGGATATCTTATCTATTCTCAGACTGCACTACTAAGTTGTACAACTTGATATATAATAAAGGTAAACATGTCAAACTAGTAATAAGTGGTTGCTCTGGGGGATGGGACAGTGGGTGGTTTTTCTTCTTATTGTTTTTGTACTTCCTAAATTTTCTATACTGAACATGTACCGTCTTTATTTTAAGATTCTATTTAGTAATAATAATAATAACTATCACTTATCAAGTGTCTACGATATCGCAGGTACTCTCCTAAATCCTCTATGTAGCATTCAACCTTATAACATTTAATCCTTTTAATACTCCTAAAAAGTAAATACATTTACAGATGAGGAAACTGAGGCACAGAATAATTAAGATACTTGTACAAAGTTACAGATTTAATAAGTAGAAGAGCAAGGATTTTAACTCAGGAAGTCTAACTACATAGTCTACACTCTTACCCTATATGCTATACTTAAAAAAATACAGTATATTTTCTAAATATATTTAAACTGTAACCATTTTAAAATAGCCCACTGACTGACTTCATGTTTCAATGAAACTGCATTATGTTTTTGATATTTTGAAATCACTATATGCCCAATTTGGCATCACCACCACCGCCATCATCACTATCAACTCTAACATCATCATCATCTAAAAACCTTTATTAAGGTTTTAGTGTATGCAGAACACTGTACTAGGCACTTGGGGAAATACAAAGTATATGAAAACATGTTCTTTACTCTTTAGAATACCAGAGCTAGTCTGAGAACAGCTTCACCATGAAAGGCAGTAAGTATCCATGGAACACAAACTGAGAATTTACATCAATATCCGGAAATTATAGGCAAAAAATAAAAACTTCCTCTACCTGGAATGCAAAGGTAATTAGAGATAATGCATAATGGAGGGCTTTTATTTATTTAGGACAATAGCTTCAGATCCCCTTTCCAGCTTACATATATAGACATAAAGTTTTACAAAGGGAAAAAATGAAGATTAAAGGCAGCTGTGTATATTACACTATTCCTTTATGATATTTTCAGCCTGGATCACATAATCTCCTAGTTCTTATGTCAAATTAAAAATAACTATTTTCACATGTATTATGTAATTGTATGGCACAAATTTATGAAATAAGATTCAGACCCGTTATCTTCCAAAATATTCTGAACACCATTAGTAAAAGGAAGTTTCTAGTTCTAATATATGAAGCAGATTACAAGTCTAAAATTAAGTAATGGCTCTGCCAATTTCTTCAAATTAATGTACTCAGTTCATATAGCCCATCTTACATTGTGAAACCTACCGGATTTATTTAGTATACCATGGCTAAAAGTACACATGCATTTTGAAGACTAAAAATCTTCTACTTGCACTAATTAAGAATATTTTAAAAGATTTCAAAATATACATTTACCTTCAGATATATACTAAAACCAAACTACTTTAACTGAGGCTTAGAATATAGCCTTAGGAAGCTATTTTAGCCGATAATATAATCTGTAGGTAGTATATAAATTGAATATGAAATGTACTGAAACACATGGGGTTACTTAATTATGATTTGTGTTATTGAGCACTTTAAATATCTTCATAACATCTTGTTTAGGCTATTAAATTATTTGGCAATCCTTTTTTTCATAGCTACAAAAGTAAATGTCCGTGAATAAATGTCCATGAACTTGGAGTCCATGGTGTGCAATCACTGAGAACATCTTCAGATCAGAGTAAAATCTCGGCCATATAAGTCTGCTTCATCATCTCTCAACTCTGACTTTGTGGGTGTCCTTGACCCTAGTCCTGGTGAAACATCCCTAAGTGAGGCCCTTCTTTGGAACAGATTTATTTTCTTTTCATATCCAGTCAGTATTTCTTTAGATTTTTTTCTAACATTTCACTTTTTGCTGTGACTTTAATTTTCATCAACCCATACAACCAGCTTCTCATTTATAAATTCCATCAAAAATGTCTTTTATGCTTCATAAACATTAAAATATAGTAATGCCTTTAATTTTAGAAGTTCCCTTTCTGTGAAAAAGTGAAAGAATTTTCACATATATTTATTTTATAATAATTTCTAAGATTTAAACGTCTGAGGAGTATGATTCCTCTTATGGGGATAAAGTTAAAAAATAAAAACAAAAAACTTCAACATTCACAATTACTTCTCAGCTAAAGTCTACACTTTTGCTGTAGGTACTCTAGTCCTTCCATAACCAGGCCCCTGATCTGCCTTCCTAATCTTACCTTCCACTCCAACTCAAAGCTTTCTCTTCAGTACTTACGTTCCAGTCATTTTTCCAGGGTCCTCACCTGTAAAATGGGTTAATGATCTTCATTTCTAGTAGTTGCTTTGTTAACTAAGCATGAACCTACCTAGCATGGGAGCTAGCATGTGGTAAATGTTCAGAAAATGGGAGGAGGCATGGAAGTCATAGAGAGTTGGGCCTAAATCTCTGAGAACTGCTCATGGTAACATCATTACTCTCTCTGAGTCTCAGTTTCCTTGTCCATAAAATAGTTATACTATTAGATACGGTCAGCATACAGCACCTGACATAGACCAGACACACATGATGAATACATAAACGAATGCTACTATTCTTCATGTAAAGCAAGAGAAATCGATGTAGATTTCCAGAGGTTCACTTTTAATCCATGGAGACTAATGCTCCTCTCCAAACCAGAGATATATGCTCTTAGAAGGCAGAGGCAAAACAAGTTCATTGGAATTGCCTTCCAAAATTTATTCCAGAGCTCAGCTCTGCTCAGAATAACCGATCTGAAATCTGGCTGCCTATGAGAGCTGAGTTTGGAAACAATGAAAAGCGAACAGTAAGGTACCTTGGCAAAAGCTGGCTTGGCCAATTACCTGAGACAATAATCAGACACAGATTAATCTATTTGTAAAGTTTACCAGGGCAATTCTTATCTCTAACAGACCCTGGGATACAGACTTGCTACCCTAAGTTGGGAGAACGGAGGTGACGAGTCTAAATAAAAGGTACCAACTTGTTTTTGAAATAAACATGAAGCATTACATTCACCTATTGTTAAGTTTAGAACCAGGAGCATAAGAGTTTATGTAATAAATACAACAGAGTCTTAAAGTGGAAACTTAAATCCCTCTTAGAGTCTAAAGAGGCAGGCATTTAGTATCAAGAAGCAGAGGAAAGAATAACCAGCAAGTCAACCAAGGAAGGAGTCAAGGGGAAAAAGAAACCATCTCAGGAAGGAGAAAGAGAGATTGAATGAGGGAAACGGAAAAAAGAAATGAGCATGGAGCCTCAGAGGAAATAATAAGTCCATCTGAGAAAGAAGTGAAGTTCTGATGCTGAAAAATCAGATCCAACAGGGAAAGGAAAGAAAATTAACTTATTCAGTACCCAAGACCCCAAACTGGGCACTTTCACATTTATAATTATGACTCCTATATTTCAGAAGAGGAAAAATAAGCAGTGACTCAATGAACTTTACAAAGTAATTAAAAAAGAACAAAGGCATCAAGTCTCTAACCACATAAGAAAAAAAAAAAGACAAAGAACTAGCTTGCTACCATGATTTCTTTTAACCCTCATTCATGCTCTTTATCTCATCAGCAGTATGTCAGTGAGAAGACTTCTAATCAAATACAGTTGTGGGAGTAAATACTTCAGCTCTCCCACTTGTGGGTAAAGACAAAAATAATTTTTTGTTATTCATCTTTGTACTCTAAAGTAGTGACTCTACATACATCACAAAAGTTAGTTGGATTTAATGAAATAGGTTATACATTACTGATGAATGTTCATATTGAATTTTTTATAGCAGCAAATGAAGATTTAAGGCCTTGGATATGGCAAGCTCTGGCTTGTCAATCAAGTACCCCTGAAAATATCCAACCTCCTCTTTGGCCTTTGGCTTCTTGCCATGAGTTGTTGATGCCATCAGGATGAAGAAAGCTAGCTGAATTCTTCTTACAAAACAAGAAATGGATGGAGGGGTGAAGCAGGGTATCCCTCGGGGGTGAGGACGACGGAGCCCCAACGTGCTAGGGCGTCTGCATGCACGACTCCGGGGACCAGGTTCATTGACGCAGATCCGTTTAATTGAGGAACTACAGGGGTTTATATAGCAGGAGGGGACCAATCAGAGGGAGACACGTTGCTATAGGCGACCAATCAGAGGGAGACACATTGCTATAGGCGACCAATGGCTGAAAGGCTGGGGTACTATGCATGTGGCTCTAGGAGTTAGTTCAGGCGGGCATTGCTACTTCCTGGTGTGCCGAGGAAGCATGTCATGGTGGAGTGTGCTCACACCATTGCAACAGCCACAGTGCTGAGACATACTTCCTGAGCTCTACTACAGAGGGGGCCGACCCTCCTGGAGCATTTCATAATCTAAACCCCATGTCGTCCATAGAGCTTGGTACCCTTGGCTGTTTTCTTAGGAGACTGTGTCTGGTTCTTCCAAATGAGCTGTGTCTTGCTACGTCTTTTTCCTCCCACATGTCCCTCAGGAAGGTCTCACAAACTTTAGGGCTCCAATAAATGCTTCATTGATACGAACAGTCTGCATAGAGTTAGAAATGCCATCTTTACGTCTACTTTTAAAAATTAAATTATCACCCTCGTTCTTCAAGTGTTATTGAAAGCTAACCTATTTTAAAGTAAAGGAAAGAATTGAGTATATTAGGTTGTTAAAATAGTCTTCAGTCCCTTATATTGTCCTAGTTTAAGCTCTTTTTGTCTCTTGTTTGGACAAGCTTCTTACCTGGTTTCTCTGCTCACAACTTCGTCCCTTCAACTCACCCTTTGCACAGCTGTCAGAATGGTATTTATAAAATACAACTTGGTTTAAGTAACTATTCCCCTCAGAAAACTTCAGTGGGTCTTTCTTGCCTGCATAATAAAGTCCCAATGTCCTTGATATAGTATTCAAGACTTTCCAAAGTCCAACACCAGCCTACCTTTCCAACCTCAACACTTTAGCTCTATCCATCCACCCCACATTTCAAGCTCAAGTGACCATTAGCTGGATATACCATGCATTTTTAAACCTCACTATTATGTTCATTTCATTTCTTCAACTTAGAAGATTGCCTTTCTCCTCATTTTCATCTACCAAGTCCAACACATTCTTTAAGACCCAAATTAAGTTTTACATTTCTATAAAACCACCTCAGAGATCCCCAAGTAGAATTTTTTATCCCCTTTCTGGGTTCCCATTGTGCTATACACCATTAATAATTATTTATTTTCTACATATTTCTATAATGGTTAGTTGTATAGTGGTTACCTTTTCTACTAGTCCAGAAGCTCCTTGAAATCAATCAGGGATTTATTATTCATATTTGTTTCCTTCACAGTGGTGAGCCCAGGGCCTTGTACAGAGTAGGAGGTTGATAAATAAAGAACAAATGAATGAATAAATGTCATAATGTAATCAATGAACCATCCGCAGTTTCTTAATCAATGAACTGAGACATTGAAAGTTTGAATTGCAGCATTTGGCTCAGCCCTTTTAGGACCAAGAAGCAAATAGATGAGCTTAGCTGAAAATGCACATTTTGCTCAGAATAAGGTAAAGGTGTCTCCTGGTGACAATCATGGCTCATCTTTATGGCTGGGCTGCTTAACTACTTAATGAAAGCAGGCTTCTTTCATCTCCATTTGCCTCTACCTTGTACTGCGGTTGCCATTGGCCCAATATGCTCAAGTGCCAGGCACATGAAAGGTGCTTAATAAAGTGGATCTGAAGCCCAGTCATCAGTGACTCTCAAACCAAGAGGTTCTGTATGAAGGGCTCAGGGTTTACCACAACAGGTCAGGATCCCAGTGCCAGGCACAAACACAGCTGCAACATACTCAGAAAAACTGCTGGATAGAAATGAAGGCGTTATGAAGATGGTAGGAGTTATGGCGGTGGGCAGGACAGGTGGGCAGAGATAGTAGAGGCAACAGAGATGCCTCTGCAGTGGCTGATGAGCTGTGGAAACCTCCACTTACAGGTTGGCTCTGTGCCTGGCTCCTAAACACATACTCTGTGGTCTCTGGTGACTCCTGGAAAGCCAAGGACTTGGATTCCCAGTTTAAGCCAAGCCATCTCATGCTAGAACCAAATGCATTCAAAGTCATGAGGGAAAAGAAACCATCAACAATACAACAAGAAAGCCCACTGCATGGGACAACATATTTGCCAATGTTATCACCAATAAGGGTTTAATCTCCAACATTTACAAGGAACTCATACAACTTAACAAAAGGAAGATAAACAACCCAATCAAAAAATGGGCAACCAACCTAAATAGATACTTTTCAAAAGAAGACAAAAGGAAGACCAAGAGACACATGAAAACATGCTCACAGTCACTAATTATCTGAGAGATGCAAATCAAAACGACAATGCAGTACCATCTCACACCTGTCAGAATGGCTATCATCAACAAATCAATAAACGACAAGTACTGGCGAGGATGTGGAGAAAAAGGAACCCTCGTGCACTGCTGGTGGGAATGCAGACTGATGCAGCCACTGAGGAGAACAGTATGGTGTTTCCTCAAAAAACTAAAAATGGAACTCCCATTTGACCCAGTGATCCCACTTCTGGGAATATATCCCAAGAAATTAGAAACACCAATTAGAAAGGATATATGCACCTCTATGTTCATAGCAGCACAATTCACCATAGCTAAGATTTGGAAACAGCCTAAGTGCCCATCAGCAGATGAGTGGATTAAAAAATGGTGGTACATCTACACAATGGAATACTACACTGTGGTAAATAAGAAGGAATTCTTGCCATTAGCAGCTGCATGGATGGACCTGGAGAGCATTATGCTAAGTGAAATAAGCCAGGAAGTGAAAGATAAATATCACATGATCTCACTCATTTATGGATAATAAAGGACATTATAACGTGATGAACAAAAAGATAGATACAGAGGCAGAGAAGCATCAAACAGACTGTCAAATTACAGTGGGAAGGCTGGGGAGTGTTGGGGGGGGGCGCTAGGTAAGAGATCAATCGAAGGACTTGTATGCATGCGTATAAGTATAAC